>NW_023411913.1:0-5750 GCF_903995425.1 Onychomys torridus | reverse complement strand
ATGGCATTCAAGTTTCCCAACACAGACTAGGTTTTACTTTTACCTTGTAAGAACTGCTATACCAGAGATTGCCACATGGAAATGCTACACAGAAAGGACAACCTTCCCACTGGTTCATTTGTTCATTCATCCACCAACACAGCCCTCGGATTCTGTTCCTACAAAGTCCTGCAGCAGAGGCTAAGAAGTATAGGCCTCAGCGTTTCTGTCACTGAAAGCCACTGCAGCAGCTGAACATGCTTCAGCTTCCCCCTCATGGTGTCTAGGCTTGTATATCCATTCTACTTTTGACCTTTCTTCCAGTCCCAGATGTACCATTTTCCTTTTTCTTTTTTATTTATTTTTTATTAACAAAACCCGTGCTTTCCTACAGAAGTCATATCTTCCTGGATATTTTTGTTGTTCCTGGATATGTATTGTTCCTGTTTCTGTCTCCCATGGCTGTCCCTCCCTTTTCCTGACTAGACAGCACTCAAATATGTAAGACTTTTGTCCTTAATTATGTCATAATCCTGGGACACGGGCCAGCCTAAAAAGCGGGTGGGCCCTCTCTGCACCCCTTCCTCCTTCCCTCTTCTCTCTCCCCTCTCCCCTCCACAAGGTCTCTCTCTCTCTCTGTGTCTCTCTATGTCCCTTTTTCTCTCTCTCTCCCTCTCTCTCAATAAAGGTCTAGAAAGGTAAGCATAGCTTGTGATTCTTCTGCCAACCAGCACACCCCTCCAGCTGGCCGCCGCAAGTGGTGGCCAGCCACCAACAGCACCGATTTAACCAACAAACTATCCTCCCACTCTTGTCCTGGATAGCTATTCTGGAGTCTTTCTGAGCTTGAGAAAATGTTGCTTCTTTGTTCTCCAGTCTTCCTTACATGAAGCAGACTTGACAAAAGAGAAACCTATTAGACAAAAGGAGGAAAAATGTTGTATTTGGTGTTGAAATAGTGTGCTGTGGATATTGCTCTGTATAAATAAAATGCTGATTGTTGGTTAAAGCGTCACTGCTCATGGCTGGCCACCACTGGAGGAGCGTTCTGGCAGAAGAATCACAAGCCATGGTTACCTTTCTAGAGCTTTATTGGGAGAGAGAGGGAGAGAGGGAGAGAGAGAGGGGAGAGAGGGAGAGAGAGACAGAGAGGGACAGAGACCTCATGGAGGGAAGAGAGAAGGGGGAAGGGGGGCACAGAGGGTCCACCCGCTTTTTAGGCTGGCCCGCATCCCAGGATGATGACATAATTGACGACAAAACTCTTACACTGATTGGCCAGTAGCCAGGCAGGAAGTATAGGTGGGACAAGCAGAGAGGAGAATTCTGAGATGTGGAAGGCTGAGGCAGTGAGACATTGCCAGCAGCTAAGATGAGAAGCAACATGTTAAGATACTGGTAAGCCACAAGCCACATGGCAAGTTATAGATTAATAGAAATGGGTTGATTTAAAGATATAAGAACAGTTAGCAAAAGCCTGCCACAGCCATACAGTTTATAAGTAATATAAATCTCTGTGTGTTTACTTGGTTGGATCTGAGCAGCTATGGTCCTGACTGTGGGCCAGGAAGAACCAGGAAAACTCTAGCTACAATAGTGAGTTAATTCTATAAAATTCCTGGCAACCACTTGAGAAGGCAAAGAGAAATGGGAGGTTACTGAGTGCTTACAAGTCTGTGACCGTGTGCATTGGGTGAGCCTAGGCAGCACTGGGCTGGGCCTGTGGCAGCAGATGCTAAAGAGGATGGACATGTGCGGGACTGATTTTTTTTTGTTTCTTCTTGTTTTATAATGTTACAGAAAGCAAAGCTGATGTGATTAACTGAAATAAAAGCCCAGATGGCAATAGTCCCACTAACAGTCTCTATGTGAAGCAATTTCAGAAGGCCTTATTGTGGTGAGACACAAGAAAATGATTTAGGGAGTCCAGCTGTATATAAAATAAGCTGTACTTTGACCAAGGATCCATCAAATGGGTAGCTATTTATCACAGAATATTTGGTGTTACACAGCTTTAATATTCAGCTGCACCTTGCTATGAATTTCTTGTGCTCATAATTCCCATAGAATGTGTGTGTATGAACATTCTGCTTGGGCCAGTAATTGGATAAGTTCAGGTAGGCAGGGTTTCTGACTCTGAGCTCCCTGTTCCCTTTTTAACATTTAAATTCAGTATCTGCCTTTTGCAAATATCCCCTTTTAGCTACGTCCAAAGATAGGCCAACTCCAAACAAAGTATTGAAGGAACAGAATAGTTACCAGACTACCTACTAGGCAACTGAAAGCCCCTGAACTAAGGTAAAACATCCTCTCAGAGGCAACCTGGCTCCTAGATGCATAGCTTTGTTTCTTGTGCAAATGAAGCTCAGACCATCCCCTTCCTTCAGGCCTAGGGGGCATGGCAGAGAGATTGACTGAGGACAATAGGGCTTTCTCCATAACCAGGTGCAGTAAGGGCAGGAGTGGAATTCTAGAGGCAGACACAGAACCTCATGGCAGAGAGAAGACAGATTCTGTAGAGGGTAAGTCAGATCTCTTGGAGAGTTTATTAGGACCAGGAGTAAGAAGCCAGGAAAGATAGATAGAGGATGAAGGAAAAGAGGACAAAGATGAGACCAAAAGCATAAGGGCTTAGTTATTACCAGGGCTATGAGGGGACAGGAAAAGTAAGTACAAAGAGGAACTGAGACTCAGCATGGAATTGAAGCTGTATAGATAGGAGTTTTGTCATAAAGGAAAATAGTAAATGGAAAAAGAGTGTGGTGTATGTAGATTCATTTCCCTCAGATACCCCATGCCTTATGTAGCATTTTCCCTAGTACTCTGGGAGGGATTTTCTCAGGGCAGGTACTCGGGAAAATTCTGTTACCTTGTGTGTGTCAAAGGATACATTGTAGAGGATTTCTGAGGTGGCTGGTAAGTGAGTCAGTAATACATGTAAACTGGGAAACCTGAGCAATATTGCAGATGTGACCAGAGTAAACACATGGCCTCTGTTGCCCAGGAGCTCCAATGTTAGAAGGAAGGGAAACTGAGCAGGGCAAGGATAAAATCCACTATCTGGTTCCATTCTTCATTCCTTGCTGCTAAAAAAGCACGATATGCCTGCCTTAGGAGATAAGGATAGGAAGAAGCTATAGGCTCTGTACACCACTTTCCTAAATATTCTTCACACTCCATTACATTTGTTGATTTATATCTTCCATTTTGTACCCTAGTGGTGCATTCCCCAAGAGGCATGCTCAGGTCCTTAACTCAGTCCTTAACTACCTGCTACGAGAACTGATATATGAGACACACCCAGCAGAGTACAGTGGCGGATACACACCAACTTTCACAGTGTTTATTACAAGATTTGCCATTTTGAGATATCTAGAGTGATCTAAGCACAGCAGGATGAAAATTTTAAAAACCTAAGCTTAGTCCCTTCATCACCACTTCTTAAAACTTTATTTTTAACCTTTGGAGACCAGCCTCTAGTAGTCTTTATAATTTATACCTTGCTATTAGTCAGGGACTTTGAGGGTATTTTGGGGGTGCTATTCTAAGGCTGCTGCGCTGTGCCTGAGGGAGGTCCCTTAGGTTTTCAAAAGACAAGTGTAGGGGAATTCCCACCTAGGAGAGGAAGTAGACAGTTTAATGTGTAGACCAACATTTCCTTCTCTGAATATAGTTATTCATGAGTGAAGGGGAAGGACTCATAGTGAGAGACCCTGAGCCTTCAGGTCTTCCCCCACCTTGGGAATGAGGAACTAAAACCTGTACTAAAAGCAGAATTGCTAAACCATTGTTCAACCACAGTTAAGATTTCTGTTAGGATATGTTGCTCAACTGTAGTTAAGATAATTACTGTGTTCTGGGAAAAACAACTGTAACCTTTGCCCACGCCCTGATGTGTAACCCCCCCCCCAGAAGTTCTCAAAAGAAAACCTCAACTGAACCTAAGGTAACCTTTAAAGTAACCAGTCCTATAGAGCCCCGCAATTTTATGTAAAGCTTATGATTTTGGGCCTATAAAAATTGTACGTGACTGCAGTTCGGGCTTCTCTTACTCTGAGGAGGGGAGATGGCCCGTTTGTACAAACGCCTGAATAAACCCTCTTGCTGCTTGCATCAACTGGACTGGAGTCTGGGTTCTTGGGGCACCCACCCGAGAAGGTAGTACACTGAGTCTGGGGTCTATCATTTGGGGGCTCGTCCAGGATTTTGGGGGGGTGACCCCCAGACCCCTACTCCAGGGCCGGTTGGAGGTAAGAACGAGCTTGAAGTGTGTTTTGTGTTCTGTGTTTGTCCATTGTCTGGTCGATTCGGCATCTGTATTTTGTGCCTGCTCAGGACCTGTATCTGGTTATTGGACCTGTAGGGGAGGCAGATGTGCCTTGGGACACTCCCCCCCTCCACGTCCCCACCCTGGAGGTCTCCTCCAGGGTCGTCTGGAAAGAGAAGGACCTAGTGTTGCTCCTTCCCGGGGAGTGAAACCATTTGTGGCTGCTCCTGTCTGAATCTGTAGTTTTGGTTTACTGCCTATTGACCACCTCGCGGTCATTTGTGTCTGTCGTTTTGTCTATTATTGTCTCTCTTGTGTTCTTTGGAATCTGTCTTTACCTCTCTCTCTTTCTCTCAATTTGGGGCAACAAGTAACTACTCCCCTAAGTTTGCCTGTAGATAACTGGAGAGATGTCCTTGCCCGGGCACACAGCGCTTCCCAGGAGGTCAAAAAGAAGAAATGGATCACCTTCTGCTCCTCGGAGTGGCCAACCTTTGAGGTCGTCTGGCCAAGGGACGGGACCTTTAATGTTGATATCATTTTACAGGTGAAGGCTCGAGTCTATGACCAAGGGCCATGTGGGCACCCAGACCAAGTGCCTTACATCTCATTCTGGGAAAATCTGGCCAGGGACCCCCCTGTCTGGGTGAAGCCATTCCTCTCCACTCCATCTGCCCCAGCTACTCTAGGATCCCGACCTCCACTCCCCCCTCCCCAAACTCCCTTGTACCCCTGCCCTCGGACCCTTACACTCCCCTTGCCCCCTCAGCCCCTGCTGCCCCCAACCACCTCCCACCTCCTCCCTTTACCCTCTCAAGGAAATTCAGCATGAGGAACCTAGGAAGAAACCCCCGGTCCTCCCTGAAAGCCAGGGAGACTTGTTGCTGATGTATTTGCCCCCTCCTTATGCTGGCCCTCCACTCCAAGGTAGGGAACCTCCTGTGGTGGTTGTTCGAGAGGGAGACTCTTCCCACAGAGACCCCTCTCCCTGCAGAGACCCCTTGCCACATCCCAGTAGCCACCTACTGCCTCCGCTGTGATCGCACCGGGGAAGGGGAGGGCACCTAGATGTCACAGGTTTTTCCCCTCTGCTTGGTGGCTGGCCAAACCCAGTATTGGCCATTCTCTGCTTTTGATCTCTATAACTGGAAAACTCATAACCCATCTTTTCCCAAAGACCTCCAAGCGTTAACTGGGCTGATAGAGTCCGTCCTGCTGACTCATCAGTCCACTTGGGAGTACTGCCAGTAGCTTTAACAGACCCTCCTCATGATGGAAGAGAGGCAGCATGTGTTCCTGGAGGTTTGCAAAAATGTGCCAGGAGATGATGACAGACCTACCCAGCTGCTGAATGAGATCGATGAGGGCCTTTCCCTTGTCTTGCCCCCCAATTGGGACTTCAACACCAGGGCTGGTAGGGATTGACTTCGTCTCTATTGACAGATTCTCCTGGTGGGTCTCAAGGGGATCAGGCCTCACATCCAGAGACTATTACAATTAGGTA
>NW_023411912.1:0-5904 GCF_903995425.1 Onychomys torridus | reverse complement strand
TGGTGTAGTTCTGAAACTTTATCCTCTAACATATCTTCTTGGAGACAGGGTTTCTTTGTGTAACCTCTGGCTATTCTGGAACTTGCTCTCTAGACCAGGCTGGCTTTAAACGCTCAGAGGTCCTCCTGCCTCTGCCTCCTGAGTGCTGGGATTAAAGGTGTGCATCACCACCACCTGACTTCACTAATGCTTCTTTTCCCCAAAGCAAACATATTTTTTTTAAAAAATAACATGATTGCTAATAATGAGATTAATAATTTAGCTGGAATTCAATGATGAGTTTGTAGCAACATGGGTTAAAAATTATGAAGGTTACACAAACAATAAAATGTTCTGTTATTTATGTGTTTCTTTGCTAAAAAAGTAAAAATTTTACTCCCTTATTTTAAAACTGAAATTCAGAAACTGAAAATAGAACCAGAGTGATCCAGCATTCCCCAATGGGAGGCCATGGCTGTCTCATACCTCGGCATTTTCTATCCTTTGGCTTATGCACTGGTGCAAGTGGAAGATGACTCCTGAGGTGACACTGGTGGACAAGGCAGACTGCGATGTGACCTTGACAGCAGGGGGCTCAAATGTTGCAACAAAGTGGGCCTGGCTGGAGTGTGAAGGGACAGAGGACTTTCCTTTCTCGGCAGCCAGCTGCGCTGACTAGAAGCCCAGCTGAACTCAACTGGAGAAGACTGGGGACCATGACTGGCTTGAAGAAAGGTTTCTCAGGGAGTCTGTGAAAAAGAAGAAAGAGCTCTGTGAGTGAAATAAGGGGAGCAGGTAGTAGTGGTGCACGCCTTTAATTCCAGCACTTGGGAGGCAGAGGCAGGCAGACCTCTGTGAGTTCAAGGACAGTCAGAGCTACACAAAGAAACCCTGTCAAAAAAAACCCCAAAATAAAACAACAACAACAACAACAACAACAACAACAACAATAAAATTGAACAAACAATTGAAATAAAGGAAAGGAAAGTGTCCCTTATCCTAAAGACAATGGTCAGAGGAAGTGAAAAAGTATTCTGATAAGAGACAGCATGTTGCTGCTACATTTTCTTCCTTCCTACACTCACTCCATCTTGCCAAAGAGACAGGTTGGGCTGCCTGAATATCTTGGCTGAATGGGAGATAAATTACACCTCTGAATTGTTTAGGAGTAGCCTGAAGGCCAGGCTGTTGTGACCCAGTCCCTGGTCTCCCCAGAGCAAGGTTTACCTATTCACCTCCAGGAGAGTGATGCTGCATCAAAAAGATTAGACCTCTGGATGGGCGAGTACTATGCTTCCTTCCTGTTGGTGGCTTCTGTGGGGAGCAGATGAAGTCTGGAGTAAATGTATATTGTTGACATGGACCCCAATGACTGACCCATAAGAATGGCAAAACCTTCTTCAGGTGAGGCTCAGAGGCATGGCAAAGCTTTCCTGTGGTCTAAGTAACAGTGTTTATGGATAAGTAACCAGTGTGTGCAAAACTGGCCAATGTGTGAAAAAACTCACAACCTCAGCTTCCTCCTCCTCAATGACTGTACCCTAAGACTGCTTCCCTACAGAGACCTCCTACCTATACTAGCTAACTTCACCTCCTGTGTTGTACATAGTAAACAGGGCTGTGTTTCTGGTTTGCAGGTGTCCATCAGAATGAGCACAACCCACCAGATTCCAGCTTTCTGTAGGTCTAGTTGGCCTGGAACTCGTTATGTGATAGGATAGTTTCTAACTCACAGAGATCTGCCTGCCTCAGACTCCTGAGTTGTATGTCACCATGTCTGGCTGGCTAGCCTTTCTTCATTCTCGTGTCACCCCAGGCAAGGTTTCTAGGACCAAGCTATGGAGGACGTAACAGTTCCTGCTGTTATTACCCCCTTGAAACTTCTGGCTTTGCTAAATGAGACATTGCTTACCTACGACTTGCTGAGTAAGGTCCAGACTGTGGCCTTTCTGCAATAATGAGAAAAGCACAAATGAATGTCAGCTGTCCCTTTATACTAGACCCCTGCTCATTCCTGGTGCTCTTCCATGTCTTCCAAGGACAGCTTTGTTCTCTGTTCCCAATTTTTCTCTTTCCACTGGTCCTTCTTTGTTTCTTCTTATCTCAAAACTCTCCTCTGTTATGTTAGAAAGGAAGTGAGGTATATAGGACAGATAAAGGCTTAGAAGTACTACACCAAGCATTATTCATTGGGCTTGGCTCTTTAAGCTTAGTTCAGTTTCCAAAGTCTGACCTACTTCCTGCTTTCTCTCCACACATAGGCAAAGCAGATGGAAGCATCTTCAGTCTGTGAGCACAGCACCTCTTTTGTGGTTCTTTGTTTCCCCTTATGCTGCTCCTTGATCCTGGGTTTCATCTCTACACTTCTAGCAAGCTTATATGAAGACTTCCTATGTAGATGCTATATTCACACAAAACCCTCCTGAATGCTCATTTTCTTTCTGGGTGCTGCAGGTTTCACTCATGCTTTCTTTAGATCTGTGGTCACCTCTGCCTTCTTGCTCTTGGTTTCTGAGTTGTGGTGTCAGTGAGGTTATTGCTTATACGAGGTGCCGGCAGCACTTACCCTAAACAAAGTTCCTATATAGGAAGGTCTCAGTCTGATGATTATAAAGAAAAACATTTGGGTAATTTAAAAATTCCCACAGCAAACTAATAGGTTCTTAAAATAAAGGTATAAAGATATAAATAAATCAGGTGGAATGTAGCTGGTGGGTAGGGCAGGAATATTTTGGGGATGATGGCCTTTACTAGAGTTATTCAATTCTATCAGAAGAGACAGGTTTTTTAGCTACTCCCATTGCTGACTGACCTATTTCAGGCTGTTACCATCCGAAATGGCCCAAGGCTAGGATCCACCATGCTTCATTAATGCGCTACAGTGCTAATTGACTCTCTAGTGCACTCTGAATACTGGAAAGGGCATCTTCTGTCAGGGCAGAAAAGAGAATGCCAAGGAGCCTCTGGGGAAAACTGCTCCCCAACAGCTGTATTGATCTCCAAAATGAATTCCTATATCAGGTCTCATAGTGACCTGGATGTTTGTTAACAGAATCAATGCATTTATTATTCCATTAGATTTGCAAAATGACCTCTCTAATGGTGGATGAGAGGAGGTTTATACAGTGCACATATTTACATGCAGCCACTCACATAAACACATAAGATGTAAAATTTAAGAAGAAACAGCCCAAATTGCCCACTAACTAATGAGTGGCTAAATAAAATGCAACAGTCCACACAGTAGACTATTAGACATACAAATGAATGGAATACACACTATTTTGATGAACCTTCAAAACAATGTACTTTGTAGAGGACTCTAGTTGTAAAAGATGAAGACTAGACAGTATAATTTATGTGCAATGTTTGGAACAGACAAATCCACAGACAGAGAAAGCAGGTACAATAAATGCTTAAGACTGAGCATGGGGGTAGGGGTGGGGGACAGTCAAAAAGGGAAGTGGCTGCTAATGACCATGAGGTTGCTTTTGGAACAATGAAATATTTCTAAAATTAAGGCGTGGAGATGGCTGCACAGCCATATAAATACACTAAATCCCATTGAACTGTATATTTAATAGGTGCATTTAATAGTATGTGAAAGAAATCTCATTAAAGATTTAAACATATAGTTTGATAATTTCTCAACAAGCTAAATACACATATCCCCTCTAAAAGGTTAAATCTATATGACTCAGCAGTCTCACATGTAGGTATATGTCCTAGAGAAATGTAAAATTATGTCTATAAAATGAATATGTAACATGTTCAGGTCATTGAGTAAAGATGCTCATTGCCAGTCCCAGCAACCTGGATTTCATTGCCAGGATCAAGCTTTACCCACTGAGCTATCATACTAGCCCCAAATCATAAACTAGATTGCCATAATGATTGTATAACTTGTACACTTCAAGTGGGTTATAAAAGAACACATATGTCTGGGTATGGTAACACATACCTTGGAATCCCAGGAGTTCAAGGTCATGTTTGGCTAAGCAGTGAGCTGGAGGCCAGTCTGGGATATACAGTGAGATTATGTCTCAAACATTAGAACAAAACAACAGAAAACAAAACAACCCCCCCCCCACACACACACCTAGCAAACTATAAAGTGTGGGCAGACATTAACAGCAGTCTAATAATATATACCTGTCAGGCTCATGTCTATAATCCCAGCACTTGGGAGGCTGAGGCAGGAAAATGACTGAGTTCAAGGCTAGTGTGGGCTATGTAGTGGATTCTAGGTTGGTCAAGGATATATAATGAGACCCTGTCTTTAAAAAAAAAAAAAAAAGCCAGTCATGGTGGCATACTCCTTTAATCCAGGCACTAAGGAGTAGAACGCAGACAAATCATGGTATGTTTGATGCCAGCCTGGTCTACACAGCAAGTCAGGATTGCACAGTGAGAACCTGCCTCAAAATAAAACACAAAGCTCATCTGACCTTTATTCTTCCTTATTTCCTTTCTGAAGTGAAAACTGAACACTTGGTAAACAGTCTTCACTGGAGTGTTGTATACTTGAGTAAGAGACATTCCCCTCTTTTCTATTTTCATCACCCCATGTCCCCTCCTTTATCCCCTTCACCCCATAATTAGAGCAGGGCAATATGACTTGGGGACCCCAGTGAGTTGGAAAATCCTTTCTAGACAGTGCCCCTCATGTCTGGACAGGAGCCCGTTCACCCAGACCCCAAGTCTGGCTCTGCCATCATCTTACTGAGATCACGCTCAGTTTGGAGATTTAGTTCCTGGCTTCAGAATTGGGAGGATAATACTTGGATTGTAATCCCGACATTATGTGGCTGTTTTCAGAGTCAAGGTCAGAGTATAAAAGCAGATCATGCACATACATAAAATGTTAATAAAATTTGTTTTTATTGCCTGGAACCCTTGAAAGAGAAGAAAATACAGTACAAATAAAGGAAAACATTAGACAATGTATATGGCTGGGATGTTTTTGGTATGAGATGGACATGCTGTTTCAGTGATGTGTCCTAGGTGGTTAGGAAGGTCAGTAACACAGCAAGAAGAAAAGGGAGGTTTCCAGACTTCTGGCCTGGCTTCTATCTCTAAGTCTAGACTAAAGATAACGGCTGCAAATGTCTGAGTCAATTTGTTTTCTTTTAAGCAGGGTTTTATTTTTTTTCCTTTTCTTCCTGGCTTCCTTTTAGGGATCTACAAAATCACTCCCCTTCCTTTCCACAACCACGCCTGGGAAGCCTGCCCAACAGGCAAGTACTCCTCCCACCTCCTTACAAAACTGCAGTGTAGGAAAGCTCAGAGGGTTAGTGTAAGAGCTCTGCCCAGGCCAGGCCAGCCATCAACAGGCTAGTGATAACAGGAGCAGGAAAGGAGAGCTGGCAGGGTTTTCTGGAAAAGATGATTGGCCATATAATGACCAGTTCTCTTATCTGAATGCCCTTTTTATCTATATCCCTTCTCTCCAAATAATCTACATCCCTAAAAGTCTCAGTGGGTCTCAGAATCTAGACGCAGGGAGACCAAAATACTGGAGCCTAGGCTGGGCCCAAAGCTTGTCTCTCTAACTCTGAGCTCTGTGGCTTGGACATAGAAGGGCTAGAGATCACTGTATAGAAAGCATTTAGCACAGTACTCATCCCTTCTTACTGTGAGACCTTGAGAGCGCCAAGAAGGACGAGTTGGATCCACGGGTAGCAAGATGACAACTGCCATTATTCTAGTCAGCTACCCTAGATGCTACACGGGGAACTAACAAGAACAGAGAGAGTAACAGTGGCCAAAAGTTACAGCTACTATTTACTAAGCACTTACCAAGCATTTCTGGTTACCCAGTGAGGAAGTGCTCTTTCTGCTTTTTGTAGAGTACATGAGTTTGGTTCTCAGCACCACATTGGGCAGCTTACAACTGCACATAATTCCAATTCCAGGGTGATTTGA
>NW_023411911.1:0-2123 GCF_903995425.1 Onychomys torridus | reverse complement strand
CTATTCCAAAGCGTCTTGTTGTGGTCATGTGCGATATAGGCAGGGTTAATTTAAGATAGAAAGTATCAGAACCTCCACCAACAGTTTTTCAGCATGTGAGTTCTGTGTGCTTCTTGTTGGGCTGAGCTTTTGGACAGGTGGTTAGAGGATTTGTCGACTTGCCAGGCAGTACTAATACAAATGTACCACTGGGGCAAAATCACCTAACCTCAAAAAAAAATTCTAAAAGCAGTTCAGAACTCTATGTTCTCTCTAAGTTAGCGGGCACTGCGGTTTGAGCTACTATGCGCTGCCAGGTTCCTGGCGTGGTTTGACTGCAGTTGTAGGAATGAGGATCTTTAAGCAACCTTTACTTTGCGCACTAGTTGCTTGCTATTAAAAAAAAAAAAAGATTTTGCTAGCATACTTTATAACTGTTTATAGTATGGTCACATGTTCAGAACAAGTGTGGAAACCTAACACCCATGTTGGAGAATGAGTGGCGGGCGCACCACAAAGGTATTCAATCTATAAGTGGATATACCAGGAATCTGTGTTTGTCTGGGATTTTAATGCAAAAGATAGATTTAAAAGTGTAAGTAAAAATATGTAATTTTAAAGATACTTGCTTAATTTGTAATAGTGTTCTTTGAAAGAGGTCTCTGCTTTTTCCCACAGAAACCAGAGGCTTGGATTTGTCGAATTAAGATACTAGTTTGTTAGCCCAAACACTGAAGTTCGATGAAATGCCGATATCCAATCGAAGCTTTCAAGCAACTGGTTCGTGTACCTAAGATACTCCACTTCTATTTCTTTGCCCAAATACAGCGCCTCCCAGGAAGTAGTACAGATGACTTCTTCTATTACTAGACAGATAGGAAACTTAAAGAGTAAAGACATTTTCCAAAATTATTTCTTAAGTAACCCAGTGATATGAAACAGCAGGATCTTCTTCAATGATGGGGTCCTGAGGTGAAGGTCATAGGAGGTGAGAAAGAGAAGAAAAGTATAAGAAAGAAAGGATAAAAGCTGGGATGGGGAGGTGTTGCAAAATCTATGTCTCATGTCAACTAAGCTTCTTAAGAAGAATAGCAGTCTGGCAGGTGGCACATGCCTTTACTCCCAAGACTCAGGATGCAGAGACAAACAGATGTCTGTGAGTTCTAGGTCAGCCTAGTCTATGAAGCAAGTTCCAGGACAGGTACCAAACTATAGAGAAACCCTGTCTCAAAAAAACAACATAAATAAGAAAACAAACAAATGAGAAGAATAACAACCTGTATATGACTTCCAGGAGGGACATGGAGGGAAATGGTGAACTTCTAAGAAGTCAGCAGAAAGTACCATACAATGGGACAAACACAAAGAGGAGGCTAATCAAATAATGCTGCACAAGGGAAAACAGGGTATCTGAAGAACATTACAGTCTAAGCCCACAGTGACCTATGGACTGATAACCACAGCCTCCTCTAGTGGAAGGATTTGGATTCCCATGACCTGAAATTAATTCCCACCACAAAGGCCCTGGTTGCAAGACCAGTACCAAGCTCTCCCAAGCATACTCCTGGTTCTGTGGAAGGAGTCCTGTTTTATTGTCAATATATCAGGCTCTTAGTGAAAGCTCCCAAGGCCTAAGCCCCAGGCTGCTACTATCTCTCCCAACAATGGGAGGCATAAATGAAAGCCATGCTTGATGAAGCCAGTCCTTAACACAACAGTGTTTCTCTTTTCAAATAGTTGTCACCTGGTTTCATATGCCCATCTGGCAGAACTATGATTTTCTCAAGAAGAAAATTGCGACTTTATGGTGTCAGGCTCTTCAAAACAGTTTCACCACACAGCTGCCATGGAAGGTTTAGAGGCCCAAAGTTTCTGGAAGGCAAAACCTGGACCCATGAAAGCCGTAAGCTGACCCTACCCTGTGGTGCCTGCATCTAAGAAGAAATACTTGACATTCTGAACATTCCCTATATTCTGAGACAAAAGTCAGACAATCAGGGTCTTGAACGCTGGAAATCCCTTATCCCAACCTCTGCTATGATTAAAACCCCACTGTGCCTGCCTACTCTGGACTGCCACAACGCTCAAGACAAACAAAATCGAGCCTGGTCTCGCTCAAACGCATCAGAGTCAGAACACAAAAT
>NW_023411910.1:0-14412 GCF_903995425.1 Onychomys torridus | reverse complement strand
ATATTCTGGATTTTATGAATTTCTGTACTTTGTTTGATATAGATGTGGTACAGAAATTATGACATTGGATTGGTGTGGTACAAGGATGGTATGCAAGAAGGAAAAGAAAGAAAAGTATATTAATCCAGATATAATGTAAAAATGTTTAAGAAAAAACAGAAAAAACCGTAGATCACTGACATACAGGAGAAAATTTAGGACATTTATTGGAACACAAAATAAATTCCCACATACATTGTAAAATTGCTATTGGCATACTAAATTTCATCTAATCACTATTTTGATGAAATGAGGGGAAATTATATAAAATTTTCTATGTGCTATATCCTAGTGTACTATTGTAAAGAAATTCTTAGGCATTGATTCTAGTGAGGAGCTGTGGTAATCCCACAGCAGTTATGGTTTGCTTCTTGTTTTGTACTCTACATATAACCATTGTTTTTGTCTACCTTACCTGATTCTCTGCCTTCTACTTCCTCTGTGTTCACAATCCAGGGTTCTTTATTCTGTTCCAGGCAGGTGACTAGCTCTGGTTTTGATACAGAAAGGCCTGTGATTTAGAACAGACATATGATAATTTATTTACATGATGGGGACCAGAGGTGGATTTTAACAGTGGCTTGTACACAGTGGATATGAAGTTAAATAAGGTAAGACTCAGTAGTGAAGTCTTATTAGTACATACTTGACAGGTGTTTTAGGCTGGTAAATCCATAATTTTAATTGTGTATGCATTTACCTTTTCTTATATTACCCCATTACATAAATAAAACTGTGGAAATCAGACTGTATTCACACATTTTTGCTACTGAATGACTGCCTAAAAAAACAATTTGGGATTGAAGGGAGCATTTGCTAAATTAATAGACCATTTAGAATATGAAAATTTTTAATAAATATTACACTCACCAATATCTAGTAATAATTGGGAGATGGGATTCACTGATAGAAAGCAATTCAAGTACTAATATAAGTTACTAGACATTCCTAGGTCTAAGCAGCAATTATGAAAGAATTTATTCTCACCTACAGAAACCAGGTTGCTGTAGTTCTCCAACATGACCTCTCTGTACAAATCCCTCTGAGATGTGTCCATGCATTCCCATTCCTCCTTGGAGAAATTGATAGCCACATCCCTGAATGTCAACGGACTCTGAGGTGAAAATTAAATTTTCCTTTGTTATAATGGTTTGAGTCTTTATTTGCCCCAGAAAAAGAATATTTAACTAAAGAACTCTCTGTTATCAGTAATCAATCTGCAATTTTAAATGTTATATATTAAAAGGGAGGGTGTTGTGACTTTTTCATGAGATCAAAGTGCCCAGGATCTAAACATATCATGAAATATGTTTCTTTTATCCATGATAAATAATGACTGAAATTGTCCTCAGTAGGAATTCAGTTTCAATATTTGTCTTTAATATCATAAAATTTTTAAATATTTCAGATCATGAACTCTTCAGATCATGACATGTAGAAAAGTCATACTGGAAAATAAAAGAGGCAAGAAAGAGTGGAAAGCAGGATGTAGAACAGAAATGACAGTTATAATAAAAATTTATATTAAAATATAAAAAAATCACAAAAATATGGTTTTCCAGAATGAGTGACTATAGTGAAGGTGGAGAGCTCTGCAGATGAAACATTTATGTGTAGAATGTCATCAACCTGTCCCATCCTTGTGCCTACATTTTCCTGAGAACAAGCCATCTGTCCTTCCCCTTTCTTATGGATTCTGTCAGGAAGTTTATTTAACAGTTTCAGATTTTTGATGCTATTCTGTGTGCAAAGGCAGCAGCACCTGCATTCCATGCTACCACACTCAGAGACCCCAATTACTGGCTTTTGCCACAGCAGAGGTGCAGAAACCATGAATTTTTACTGACAGGTCAAAACTTAGTTTCTCCTTTCCTGCTTTGGGTGAGTCCATTATTCCTTCAGATCATGGAAAGCTCTAAAACCTGGATATGTGGCTTCTGCTATATATTCTTCCTGCATTATACTGTACACATACATTTTAAATTGAGTCTAAACACAGCAGTAAAAAGTTGTAGTTACCCTTCATCTCATTAAGTTCCCTGGGAATGTTAATTAAAAAATAACTGACACCTGTATTGGAAACAGCAGACAGAATCTGAGGTGTAGCCACAGCTAAAAGTATTTCTCACACTGGGTAAGTAATATATTTGTCTACAGGCCCAGCAGGAAATTGATACCACACCAGTGTCTCCAATGAAGCATTCCCTTTAATTTCTATGATCCATTCTTAAATTCCACCATTTTACAGTTTTCCAGTGAGACAAGTGATTAGATTCTCTCTTAAGTATATTTTAAACAGTGAAAAAGCTTCTTTTGGATTCACTTGAAAATGGTGTATCTAAATAATGGCATCCCTACACCCAGTTTAATACTTTTGATTGTTAATGAAGGCACTTCATCTCCAACCACCTAAATTTTCATTGTTGAGACTTTTTGACTATTTGTGAAATCAACATGAATATAAGTACACTTTGCCTACCAGTTCTTCATTAGTTTGTTATTTTTAAAAAATGTACTATATAACCATAGTATGTAGAATTGCACCAGCTCCCAGGGAAGTGATTATAAGCAGATGTCAGAACAACTAAGGGGCATTGCAAGTTCATGGTAAGGGTAGTAGGTAGCAAAGAGAAATGATGGAATAGACTCTTTGAATCAATTCACAAAATAAGAACAGAAAACAGAAGAAAAGCTGCCTCATAGGATAATTTGATATGAACTTATGACTGGCAAATTCCATTTGGAAGTTTGTATTTCATTTAAACACTTCATCTTAGTATATAACACAGTATACTTTCATAGCAATACTGCTTTAAACATTATCCATTGACAGGAAGACATTCCATCCTTTTTCACAGTGCCTCTTTCTCAGAACAGTCTATAATAACAAATAGATACTTAGTATCTATTTGAAAGAAGCCATCATGGAATATATCTTCTTTCTCATTCATATGAGATGACTCAATACCATTTTCAGTAGGACAAGTGTATGCATATATATTTATATATCAAATGAATATACTGTATATTAATGCAGAGAATATATTTTGAAAACAAAAGTGAGAAAACAGTGGAAAGCAGCACACACTCATGTGACATGCATTCAAAAAATTTACTTTGACAACTGCATTAGAAATAGAAAAAATCCTTGTAAAAACTGTGAGGTAATATAAATGTTTGTGATCACCAAAAAAGAAGCTTTTGTAGGAGAACAGGCAAGAAATCTCACCTCCATACATACATTTACCTGAGAAAAAGCCATCTCTCTTTTCCCTTCTGTCTGGATCCTCTCAGGAAACATTATCTCAAAGGTTCACATTCCTGATAATATATTGGATTTCAAAGCAAAAAAAAAAAATCAAAAAAAGCCTTGTATACCTTCTACCACACTAAGAGACTGGAAGGAGGATCAAAAATCTCACTCTCTGTACTTTACTGGAACAGAGAAGTAGAACAACATGAGCTCCCAGAGGCAGACAAAACTGAACATTCTACTTTCATGCATTCAGGTAGGTAGAGTGTTTGGCCAGCATGAATGACTTTAGTACAGATCTGGCAACATGGTTAAATTGACTTGCTAGAGCTAGCAGAATCAGGTGGGCATTTCAAATTGAGGCTGAGCACAGCTGACATTGAGAAGCATTGAGGACACTCCCATTCTCTTTCTCTGAGGTGGTTGATTACAGTAGATTAAAATGAGGCTTCCATAGAGGATAACACACAGTATCTGTGGGGAATCTCAGATGAAAGTAATTCTTCAACTGGGTAAAAAAAAATCTAGTTGCTTGTGTCCAAGAAGCATGAAGGCAATGTATTCCCCTCTGAAATCTCCAATGACTTTTCCCATTAGTTACCATAGTACAATTTATAATATTAAGATTCTGCAACTTTGCTATGAGAGTCATGATTAAAACTTTTCACAAAGTTATTTTCACAATAACATCAGTTTACCTAGGAACACTTTTAACTAATTATTGGTGAAAAATGAGGAGATGGGTGCTGGTGGTGCATGCCTTTAATCCCAGGATTCAGGAGGCGGAGGCTGGTGAATCCCTGTGTGTTCAAGGACAGCCTGGTCCTCAAAGTGAGTTCCAGGACAGGGGCAAAATCAACACAGAGAAACCCTGTCTTGAAAAATCAAAAAAGAAAGAAAGAAAGAAAAAAAGAAAGGAAAAAATCATAAGAAACAAGTGGTATTTTTAATGTATGGGAGTTACTTAGAACCCTCTAATACCTTAAGATTTTAGTAAAAAACACTGAATTCCATCTTTTAACAACATTTTTTGGCAATTTTAACATATATTGATGGTTAAAAATGCCCTCCTACATAAGGCTGATTTGCAAAACAGGACTTTATTAATTTGATTATAAGAGGAATTCATGGAACACTCCCAGGAAGTGACATTGACTACATAGAAATCTGCACACATACTCAGTTTATCTTTGATTTCTACATAGATGCATAGTAATTACTCAAACACCCATTAATATTTGGAATTAATTAGACAAAATTTTGGTTTTTTGTCTATTTCTTCCACTAAGATGAGGCATTTCCTACACTCAGGGCTGTATGACATGTATGTCATTGTGCAGAAATGAAGAATGCACAGGAACTCCATAGTGTTGTTTAAATTTCCACATTCAATTTTCAGTTCCTACAACCTATGCATATTTTTTCAATTGAATTCTAATGAACACCAATTCCTCTCATTAGAAGAAAAGTCATAATTTTATAACTCCTAAACAGGTTAAAGAGAAACTACTCCTAAACTGAAGAAAATGCAATGACCTTCTTTGAATAGGAAATTCTGCATCATAACCACCTCCTTTAAAATGAATGAACTGAGGCCAACCCCTAGCTCCTGTCTGCCCCAGAACTCCCATCTGGAACAGAGGTGAGTGCCTGGGGTTATAGCCAAAGAGGCAACTGCCCCTCAGTCCCCCCTGCTGGACACAGGCCATGCTGGGAGGAACTGCCCAACTTGGCCCCAGTTTCCTGCCAAATGGCAGGGCCTGCTGGAGGGCTCCCCTTTTCCAAGACTGCAGGCAGACACTGCAGTCTCCACACCCTGCCCCCACAACCAGTTGCCTGAGACCCCAGCCACTTCCTGAGACTCAGAGACCAGCCCTCATCTTCCATCCTGCCCTGGAACTCCCATCTGGACCAGAGACCAGAGAAACTCCCATCTGAACGATAGGAGCTCCTATCTGGACAAAGTAAGGAGACCCCAGGGACTTCCAAAGACCCAGAGGCCAGCCCCCAGCTCCTATCTGGCCAGCACTCTTATCTGGACCAGCATTCCCATCTGGCCCAGAGCTTCCATCTGGACCAGAGAGAGGCTCCCTAAATCTGTCAACTCTCTCTGGACCAAGTACACTGATAAGACCAAGAATGAACCCAAGAGGAGATGGGCAGACGTTAAGGCAGAAGTACATATAACAAAATAAAGAGCAATACAGCATCTAAATTAACAAAATCAGAAATGAAAAGGGGGACATAACAACAGACAATGAGGAAATCCAGAGAATCATCAGGTCATACTTCAAAAACCTCTACTACACAAATCTGGAAAATCTAAAAGAAATGGATAATTTTCTGGATAGGTACCACATACCTAAGTTAAATCAAGACCAGATAAACCATTTAAATAGTCCAATAACCCCTAAGGAAATAGAATCAGTCATTAAAAGTCTCCCAACCAAAAATACACATTGAACACAAGAAATCATGTAAATAAAAAAATTCATCTGATGAAGGTCTAATGTCTAATGCATACATATTGAACAGGCTAAGATAATTAAAACAAAATTTCTCATCTGATAAAGCTCTAATAACAAAAATATACATACTGTGCACAAGAAATTCAATAAAACAAAAATTTTCACCTGATAAACGTCTAATATAAAAATATGCATATGGAACAAAGAAATTAAATAAAAGTTCACATCTGATAAAGGATTAATATCCAAACGTACATATTGAACACAAGTAATTATATAAATAAAACAAAAATTGTCATCTGTTAAAGGTCAATTTTAAAAATATATTTAATGAACATTCAAAAATAAATAAAACAAAATTTCATACCTCATCACATCGAATGTCAAAAATCTTCCTATTGAAAACAAGAAATTAGATGAACTAAACAAATATTCTCACAAATAAAGGTCTAATATCCAAACATTTCAGAGAGACTCATTTGTGAAGTAAGATGATTTTGATATTAGACATTTATCAGGTAAAAATTTTTGGTTTTCTTGATTTCTTTGTTTCCATATGTATATTTTTGATATTAGACATTTATCACATGAGGATTTTTGTTTTAGTCATGTAATTATGTTCAATATGTATATTTTGGATATTAGACATTTATCAGATGAGAATTTTTTTATTTATATGGTTTCTTTGGTACAATGAGTATAGTTGGGATTTTAGTCCTTTATCAGATTAGAATTTTTGTATCATTCATCTGGTTTCTAATTTTCAATGTGTATATTTAGGATGTAGTCGTTTTATCAGGAGAGAATTTTTGTTTCATTTACTTTCTTGTGTTCAATATGTATATTTTGGATATAAGACATAAACCAGATGAGAATTTTGTTTCATATTGCTAATGTCTTATCTTGTTTATGAAATTAGACCTTTATCATAGCAGAATTTTTGTTTATTTTTCTGATTTCTTGGATTAAATCTGTGTATTTTGGAAATTAGAATTTTATCAGATGAGAATTTTGTTTCATTTAATTTCTTGTGTTCAATAAGTATAGTTTTGATAATACATCTATTTCAGATCAGCATTTTTGTTTTATTTATTTTATTTATCTGATTTCTTATGTACTATATGTATATTTTCAATATTATTCCTGTATCTGAAGAAATTTTTTTTATTTTTCTAATTTCTTGATTTAATATGTGACTATAGATATTAAAACACTATCAAATGAAATTTTTGTTTTATTTATCTAATTATATTTACTATGTCTATATTGGATAGTAGACCTTTTTCAATGAAAATTTTGTTTTCTGAATCTGATTTCATGTGCTCATATTTATATTTTGGATAATAGGCATATTTTTCAGGATTCTGTTTTTTCTATGTTTTTGTGTTAAATAAGAATCTTTTTGATATTATAACTTTATCAGATGAGAATTTTGCTTTATTTATTTGATTTCTTAAGTTCAATATTTATATTTTGGGTATTAAACCTTTATCAGGTGAGAATATTTGTTTTATCTATCTGGTTTCTAGCATTCATTATTTATATTTTGGATATTAGACCTTTATCGGATGAGAATTTTTGTCTTATTTATCTAGTTTCTTATGTTCAATATGTATATTTTGAATATTAGACCTTTAAAGGATGAAAATTTTTGTTTTATTTATCTCATATTTTGGATATTAGACATGTATGAGTAGAGAAATTTTGTTTAATTTTCTAATTATATTCAATGTCTACTTTGGATAGTAGACCATTTTTTTAGATATGATAAAGTCCATATAGAAAACATACATATTGAACACAAAATATTAAGTTAAACATAAATTCTCACCTAATAAAGGTCTAATATACAAAATATACATATTGAACACAAGAAATCAGAAAAATAAAAAAAACTCTCATCTGATAAATGTATATTGTCCAAAATATACATATTGAACATACTTAGGTAAATGAAACAAAAAAAGCCCTTCTGATAAAGGTCTAATATCCAAAATACACACACTGAACAAAAGAAATCAGAAAACAAATTTCTTATGTGATAAAGGTCCAATATAAAAACACACATATAGTACACAAAAACTTGAATAAAACAAAAATCTCATATGATTATAATCTAATAACTGATATATATATACATATATATTGAACACAAAAAATGAATTAACAAATTTTCTCACCTGATAAAGTTCTAACATCCAAAATAAACATATTGATCCCAAGGAATCAGATAACATGAAAATTCTCATCTGATAAAGATCCAATACCAAAAACTATACAAATTGAACACTAGAAATTAATAAAACAAAATTTTACCTGATAAATGTCCAGTATCCCAAATATATACATTATGCCAAAATATTAGACAAATAAAACCAAATTTTCACTTGATAAAGCCTAATATCAAAAATATACATATTGAGCACTAGAAATAATACAAAAATTCTCATCTGATAAAGGTCTAATATCCAAAATGTCCATATTGAACCCTAGAAACCAAAGAAATAAAACAAAATTTCTCCTCTAATAAATGTCTTACATAAAAATATACATATTGAACAGAGAAATTAAACAAAACAAAATTTTTCATCTGATAAAAGTCATATAACCAAAATATACATATTAAACTCCAGAAATCAGAGAAATAAAATAAAAATTCTCACAAAATTAAGGTCTAGTATCCCAAATATACATAGTGAACACTAGAAATCAGAAAAAGAAAATTAAATTCTCACATGATATAGCTCTAATATTAAAAATATACATATTAAATAAATAAATGTAATGAAAAATATTCTTATCCTATAAAGGGCTAATATTTAAAATATAAATAATGAACAGAAGAAATTGAATAAAACAAACATTCTAATTAGATAAAGTGTGATATCCATAATATACACATTGATCCCCCAAACAATAAGGTAAATATGACAAAAATTAAAATCTGATAAATGTCTAACACAAAAAATATACATATTGTGCACAAGGAATAAATTCAATAAAAAATCATCACCTGATAAAGCTTTAAAGCGTTATTTCTCAGGTACTATTATATCCTTCTGAGGCCTTTGATATGATTAAAGACTAGATAGTTATAATTTCCTCAGTTATGATAAAAGATAAGTTAGATCTAAAACCTTAGAATCACAAATATAAGATAGGTAGGATATCTTCTTTAATATTGTAACTATAATTCTTGCTTGATAATTGTTTTATTTTCTGAAATTTTACTATATAAAAGTTAAAACCTTGCTTTTTAAATAAAAAGAAAAGGGGAAGTGCTGTGGGATGTTCTGTATATCAAATGTGTTGCTCTGATTGGTTAAAATAAAGTACTGATTGGCCAGTAGCTAGGCAGGAAGGATAAGGTAGGTGGGACAAGGAAGAGGAGAAGGCTGGGAACAGGAAGGATGAGGGATAGACTGCCAGCCCAGGCCATAACAAGATGTAAGGTACTGGTAAGCCACGAGCCACGTGGAAAAGTATAGATTAATAAAAATGGGCTAAATATAAGAGTAAGAGCTAGACAATGGTAGGCCTGAGCTAATGGCCAAGCAGTTTAAATAATATAAGTGTCCATATGATTATTTTATACGTGGGTTATGGGACCATGGGGGCTTGGTGGCACCTGGAGAGAAGCTCTCCAACTACATAAACAAACTGAAAGAAAAGTAATACATGATATTCCCATTAGATTCTGAAAAAGCCTTTGACAAAATCCAACACCCCTTCATGATACCCTCAAGGTCTTGGAGAAAGAAGGAATACAAGGAACATACCTAAACATAATAAAGGTAATTTACAGCAAGCCAACTTGACATTAAAGGGAGAAAATCTCAAATATTCAAAATATACACACTGTACACAAGAAATGAAACAAAAGATTAATTCTCATCTGATAAAGGTCTAATATTAAAAATATGCATATGGAACATAATTAGATAAATAAAACAAAAATTCTCATGTGATAAAGGTCTAATATCTCAAATATACATATTGAACACAAGAAATCATATAAACGAAAAATTATCATCTTATAAAGTTCTAGAATGCAAAATATTCATAAGGACACAAGAATTCAGATCAATACAAAAATTCTCACATAATAAAGGCCTAATATTGAAAATATACATAGAAAACAAGAAATCAGAAAAAACAAAATTATCAAGTAATGAAGGTCTCATATGAAACATACACTTATTGAACAAAAATAAAATAAAACAAAAATTCTGTTCTGATAAAGGTCTATTATAAAAAATATACCTATTGAAAACAAGAAATCAGAAAAATAAAACAAAAAAATTTCTCATCAGCTAAAGGATTAATATCTCAAATATCCATGTTGAACAGAAGCAAACAGTTTAATAAACAAAAATTCTCACCTGATAAATGTCTAATATACAAAATATATATATTGAGCACAAAAAAATCAACTACATAAAACACAAAATGTATATTCAAAATATACATATTGACATTATTAGATAAATAAAACAAAAATTCTCATCTGATAAATGTCTAATATTGAAATATAGTGAACACAAGAAATAAAAAAGCAGAAATTCTCACCTAACAAAAGACTAATATCCACTATATACATGTAGAATACATGAAATCACATAAATAAAACAAAAATTCTCACCTGATAAAAACTCGAATAGCCAAAATATATATACTAAATACAAAAAAATTAAATAAAAGAAAAATTCTGATCTGATAAATGTCTAATGTCACAAATATGCCTATGGAACCTAATTAGATAAATAAAACAAAAATCTCACCTGATAAAGATCTAATATAAAAATGTGAACGTTGATCTCAAAAATCATGTAAATAAAACAAAAATTCTCATGTGATAAATGTCTAATATCCAAAATATAAGTACTGAACACAAGAAATTAATTAAAAGAAAATTTCACATGATAAATGATTAATATCCCAAATATACTATTGAAAACAAGAAATCAGATAAATTTTAAAAATTTTCTTAACTGATAAAGGTCTAATATTCAAAAGGTATATAGAACACAAGAAATCAGAAAAACAAAGGAAAATGCTCATGTGATAAAGATCAAATTTGAAAAATGTACTACTGAATACCAGAAATTAAATAAAAAAATTCAGAACTGATAAAGATCTAATATAAAACATATCCATATTGAACATAATTACATAAATAAAATTCTCATCTGATAAAATTCTTATATCCAAAATTTACATACTGAATACAAGAAATTAATTAAATAAAAATTCTGATCTTATAAAGCACTAATATCCAAAATATGCATACTGAACACAAGAAATCATATGTAGAGAACAATAATTCTCTTCTGATAAAGGTCTAAATCAAAATATACATACTGAATTCATGAAATAAGAAAAAACAAAATTCTCAACCAGTAGGTCTAATAGGCAAAATATGCATATTGAAAACAAGAAATTAAAAAAAAACAAATATTCTCATCTGCTTATGGTCTAATATCCAAAATATAAACAATGAACAGATTATATCAGAAAATAAAACAAAAAACTATCAGATAATGGTCTAATATCAAAAATATACTTATTGAACACAAAAAATTATAAAAGACAAAAATTCACACCATTAAATTTCTAATATCCAAAATATACATATTGAATACAAGAAAACAGATATATAAAACAAAAATTGTCACCTGATCAAGGTCTAATTTCCAACATATTTTTATTGAACCCAATAAATTATAATAAACTAAATTTTCACTTGTAAAATTCTCATATACAAAATACATCTATTAAACAATAGAAATCAGATAAATAAAGAGAAATTCCCACATGATAAAAGTCTAATAAACAAAATATACATATTAAACAAAGAAAAAAATTCACATCTGATAAATGTAAATATCAAAAATTTAAATATTTAACACAAGAAGTAGGATAAAAAATTCTCATCTGATAAAGGTCTGATATACAAACCTATACATAGATCCCAAGAAATCAGATAAATAAAACAAAAATTCTGAACTGATAAAGGTAACTTTAAAAATATCAATACTGAACTCAGAAGATGAAATAAAACAAAAATTCTCACCTCATAAAGGTCTAATATCCAAAATATACTTACTAAACACAAGAAATTTAATGAAACAAAAATTTTCAAATGATAAATCTGTGATATCCAAAATATACATATTAAACAAAAGAAATCCGATAAATAAAACAAAAATTCTCAAATGCTAAAGGTGTAATACACAAAATATACATGTTGAACCCTAGAAATCAGATAAATAAAACACAAATTCTCATCTGATAAAAGTCTAATATACAAAATATACATATTAAAATCAAGATATCAGGTATATTAAACAAAAATTGTCAACTGATAAAGTTCTAATATCCAAAATATATATACTGATATCAAAAAAATTAGAAACAACAAAATTCTCACTGGTAGGTCTAAGACACAAATTAAACATATTGAATGGAATAAATCAGATATATAAAACAAAAAATCTCATCTGTTTAATTCTAACACCCCAAATTTAAAAACTGAACATAATTAGATAAATATAACAAAATTCTCATCTGTTAAAATTCTAACATCTAAAATATACACATAGAACAAAGAAATTAGAAAAAACAAAATTTCTCCTTAGTAAAGGTCCAATATACAAAATATACTTACTAAATATAAGAAATCAGATTAATAGAAGAAAATCTCACATCTGATAATGGTCTCATATCCAAAATACACAGAGCAGATATCCTTAGTTAAATAAAACCAAAATTCTTATCTGATAAAATTCTAATATCAGACATACAGTTATTGAAGAATATAAATTAAATAACACCAAAATTCTCCTCTGATAAAGTTCTAATATCCAAAATAGACTAATTGAACACAAGAAATCAGAAAAATAAAAGAAAAATTCCTACCTAATAAAGGTCTAATATTCCAATATATACATATAGAAAAAGAAATTAGAAAACATGATTGTCTTTCTGAGTCTGGGTTAATTCACTCAGGATGTTTTTTTCTAATTCCATCCATTTGCCTGCAAACCTCATGATGCCATTGTTTTCTCTGCTGAGTAGTACTCCATTGTGTATACGGACCACACTTTCTTTATCCATGCCACAGGCTCTGTTTTTCTTTCTTTTTAGAGGGAGGAGAATAGTCTTTATCCTCATGTCATTCCTGCCCACATTTGAGGTTCTGCCTTTGAGAAAAATTCAGAGACATGATTTTGGGCAAGGGCATACCCTGAAGATGCAGCCTACCAGAAACACAGTCCTTATAGAAAATGAATTAATGATGTTAGAGTGGATCTGACATTGAAACCACAGGGGTTGAAAGAATGAAAACCTATTCTTCATGTACTCTTCTGTGATAAAGATCAAGCAATCTTACTTCTAATTTCTCTCAGTGGTAATTTGCTGTAGCTTACTGATCAGTCTCTGCACCTTCTGCTTCACCTGCATATGGTGAGGAAGGTTTGGCGGGATGGTGGCTCCCTATTCCTTCTTGTGGGTTGATGAACACAAATTATCTTGCAGTATGACAAGGCAAAGAGAATGGACAGACCACCTTGAGTCCTAATCAAGTGTTTCAGAAAGCTCATTTACCAATGACTCAGTGACTGCCCAAATTATTTTGTCCCATGCTTCAGCAGCCCCCTCTGGGAAACTCAGCTGTCCTCTCTATTTGAAGGAAGTGGTTATCTCAGCAAACTCATTCTCTCTGCCTTCACAGCAATGCTCCAAGTAACGGAGTAGATAGCATCTTCAGGCTTATTCATAGCTGCAGTCTAAAAATTCAGCTTGGATGCTGAGTCCACAAGAATGTGAGTTTATGAGTCAGGAGAAAATTGCCATAGTTCACAATCACCTCTGTCATTTAGAGATTCCACAAATACATTGGCAGGTTACTCTAACCATATAACTATTAATGGAGAAGACATATAAGGGCAGAACATGGTCACCAGACTCAACTAGTCACCTCACTGACAACCTAGGACACACAGAGCAACTGGGAAGTACCAAAAGTTATCCAGTGTGGTTGAAGTACAGTGAAGTCCTGCCTTGAAATTGGCAAACCTCATTAATCCCTCCCATTTTAATGTTGGTCTCATGTTCATTCATCAATGGCTATCCCCCAAATGGAACATAAGCACAGTTCCCAGCATAAAGCCTTGGCCTTACCAGTTCCTGACCTCTGAGCCAGAAGAATTAATATCCTGGAAACCTTGAATTTCAAGAGCTATGAGAAGCAGGGAGCTGTGTTGGTTCCCAGAGACTGCAGCTTTCTGTGCCCCATTACTGGAAGATTCAGTTCAATCCCTCCTCCTCCAAGAAGCTTCTCTTTTCTTGTGCAGAACTCATTACACAATTCCCTTGACCATTTCTTTCTTGATGTTTTACACTGAGGCTAAAGGTCAGCTTTCTTCTGTCATTCTCTGTTCTCTCTACCCTCTCCATTCTCTTCCTGAACTAGACTCTTCACTATGCCATCATGTTCATCAGTAAATATTGAGATGTTGAATAAACTTCCCATGGCCACTTGGTATTGCCACAACATAGGTGAAATCACAGAGGTTGCCAGGATCTAATAGAATGTCCAGGGAAGAGCTACAGATGTCATGGAACCTTATATTGCTTCTCTGCTAATAA
>NW_023411909.1:0-5257 GCF_903995425.1 Onychomys torridus | reverse complement strand
AAGGGACTGTGGGTAATATGTTTCTATGACCAGAAGAAAGGTATTGTGGGAAACGTATTAATGTGACACAGAGAAAGGCATTGTGGAAAATATAGTTTGATGATGTGTAGAAAAGCACAGTGAGAAAAGGAGTTCTGATGACATAAAAAAGTAAAGGTGGGAAATATAGTTCTAATGACATCGAGAATGCTAATGTGAAATGCAGTTCTGATGATATTAAGAAAGGAACCTTGGGTAATGAAGTTGTGATGTCATAAAGAGAGGAACTGTGGGAAATGTAGTTCAGATGACACCAAGAAAGGCACTGTGAGAAACATAGTGATGATGACGTAGACAAAAGCAACATTGGCAATGTAGTTCTGATGTCATAGAGAGAGGCACTCTGGGAAATATAATGCAGATGACAACGAAGAAGGCACTGTGGATAATGTATTTTTATGACATAGAGAAAGGCATTGTGGGATATGTAGTTCTGATGACATGAATAAAATACAGGTGGGAAATGTATTTCTGTGACATAGAGAAATGGATTATAAGAAATGGTATTCTGATGTCCTAGCTTAAGGTATGTTGGAAATGTCGAATGGTGAAGTAGAGAAAGGCACTGTGGGAAAGGTGGTTTTGTCACATTATGAAAGGCATTGTGGGACATGTAGTTTATGGTGATGTAAGAGAAGGGCACTGTGGGAAAAGGTTGTTCTCATGCCCCCAGAGAAGACACTGTGGGAAATGTAGTTATGATAACAAACAGAAATAAACTTGGGTAAAGTAGTTCTGATGAGATGAAGAAATGTCCTTTGGGAAATGTAGTTCTTAAGTGACAGAGACAAGACACAGTGGGAAATGATTTTCTGTTGATGTGGCAAAGGAACTGGGGAAATGTAGTTCTGATCAGACAGAGAAAGGCTCTGTGGGTAATGTAGTCCTGATGATGTAAGAGAAAGGAACTGTGGGTAATGAAGGGAAATGAAGTTCAGATGAACACTGAGAATGCACTGTGGGTAATTGTATTCCTGTGACATAGAGAAAGGCATTGTGGGAAGTGTAGTTATTGATGACAGAGAGCATGGAACTTTGAGTTTGTGTAGTTATGATGAGATGGAGAAAGGTGCTCTGGGAAATGTAGTTCTTATGTCATAGAGCAAGGCATGGTGGGAAATGCAGTTCTGGGACTTAGAGAAAGGTACTGTGATAATGTATTCTGATGGAGTACTCATAGGAAACTGTAGGAAATATTCTGACACTAAGAAAGGCAAGGTGAGTAATGTCATTCTGATGAAAATAGAGAAAGGCACTGTGAAAATTGCAGTTCTGTGACTTACCAGAAAGGCACTGTGGGCATTAGTTTTTGATGAACCAAAAAAGGAACTGTGGAAATGGAGTTCCTTATGACCCAGAGAAAGGCAAATGTGGGAAATGTAATTGTGATAACACAGAGAATGGCACTGTGGGATATGTTGTTCTGCAACTTACAGAAAGGTACTGAGGACAATTTGTTCTGATGATATTACAGAAAGGCAACTGTGGAATTGTAGTTATGATGGAACAGAGAAAGCCACTGTGGAAATGTAGTTCTGATGACAAAGAGAAGGCACTGTGTGAAATGTAGTTGTGATGACAAAGGAAAAGTCACTGTGGGAAACATAGTTATTGTAGAGTAGAGAAAGGAATTGTGGGAAATGTAGTACTGATGATGTAGATAAAGGAACTGTGTTAAACTTAGTACTGAAGACTTAGAAAAAAGAACTAATGTAAAATGTAGTTCTGATGATATAGAGAAAGGATTTGTAGGAAATAAAGTTCTGATGACATAGAGAAAGGAACTGTAGCAGAATGTAAATTTGTAATGAAAACAAAATGAAAGTGTGATGACATAGAGAAAGGAATTGGGGGAAATGAAGTTCTGATGCCATGAAGAATGGACCAGTGGGAAATGAATTTCTGATGATGTTGAAAAAGGCACTCTGGGATATGTAGTTGTGATGAAACAGTGAAAGGCACTGTGGCGTATGAATTTCTGATGACAGAGAAGAAAGGCACTGCAGGAAATGCAGTTCTGGTGAAATAAAGAAAAGAATGTGGTAAATGTAGTTCTGATGACACAGAGAAGGACATTTTTGGGTAAATATAGTTGTGATGACACATCCAAAGGCACTATCAGAAATGTAGTTACAGATGACACATAGAAAGGCACTGTGGAAAATGTAGTATTGAAGATGTACATAAAGGCAATGTGGGCAATGTTGTTTTGATGTCATAGAGACGGGCATTATGAGAAATGTAGTTCAGATGTCACCAAGAAAGGCACTGTGGGAAATGTCACTCTTATTAAACAGAGAAAGGCACTGTGGGAAATGAATTTCTGTGATGTAGATAAGGGCACTATGGGAATTATAGTGCTGATGAAATGGAGAAATGTACAGTGGGAAATACAGCTCTCATGTCACAGAGAAAGACACTGTGGTAAGTGAAATTCTGATGTCATAGAGAAAGGAACTGTAGGAAATGTAGTTCTGGTGACACTGGAAAAGGAACTTGGGTAATGTACAATTGATAATGTAAATAAAGATTTAGTGGGAAGTGTATATCTGATGACATAGAGAAAGGCATTGTGGGAAATGTAGTTCTGAAGACACAGAAAGGCATTGTGTGGGGAATGTAGTTCTGATGTCATATACTCATGAGTGTGGGATATGTAGTTTTGGTTGTTTTTTGCTTTTTTGAGACATGGTTTCTCTGTAGCTTTGGAGCCTGTCCTGGACTAGCTCTGTAGACCAGGCTGGCCTTGAACTCACAGAGATCCGCCTGCCTCTGCCTCCCAAGTGCTGGGATTACAGGCGTGTGCCACCATTGCCTGGCTGGGATATGTAGTTCTTATGTCATAGAGAAAGGAACAGTGGGAAATGTAGTTCTGATGATGTACACATAGGAACTGTAGGAAATGTAGCTCAGATATCACTGAGAAAGTCACTGTGGGAAATGTAGTTCTGCTGATAAGAAAGGCACTGAGGGAAATGTATTTCTGATGATGTAAACACAGTAACTGTGCAAAATGTAGTTCAGGTTACACGGAGAAAGCCACTGTGGGAAACATAGCATTAATGATGTAGATAAAGGCAAGATGGGCTATGTACTCTGATGTCATATAGACAGGCATTGTGAAAATTGATATTCTGATTATGTAGAGAAAGGCACTGTAGGAAATGTCCTTCTGGTGACAGAGAGAAAGTAATTTTGGGAAATATTGTTCTGATGAAACAGAGAAAGGCACTGTGGGAAATGTCACTATGATGACATAGAGAAAGGTACTATGGTAATGTAGTTCTGATGACAAGGAGCAAGGCCGTGTGATAATTGTAGTTCTTCTGTCACAGATAACAGAATGTGGGAAATGTAGTTCTGATGACACAGAGAAAGGTCCTGAGGGAAATATAGTTCTTATGTCACAGAGAATGACACTGTGAGAAATGTAGTTCTGATGACATTGAGAAAGGAACTGTGGGAAATGAAGTTCTGATGATATAGAGAAAAGAAATTAGGGAAATGTAGTTGTGACGATGTAAATGAAGGAAGTGTGGAAAATGTAGTTAAGATGATGCAGAGAAAAGCACTGTAGGAAATGTAGTTTTGTGACATAGAGAAATGCATCATTGGAAATGTAGTTGTGATGATGTAGATAAAGGCAACATGGGCAATGTAGTTCTGATGTCATAGAGACAGGCTCTGTGGGAAATGAAGTTCAGATGTCACAAAGGAAGCACTGTAGGAAATGTTGTTGTGACATTATAGAGAAAGGAATTGTGGGAAATGTAGTACTGTGAGATAAAGAAAGATACGTGGGAAATGTAATTGTGATGACTTTAAAAAAGGCATTTTGGGAAATGTAGTTTTGATGACAAAGAGAAAGAAACTTTGAGAAATGTAGTTATGATGACACAGAGAAAGGCACTGTTGGAAATTTAGTTCTAAGGCATAGAGAAAGGCACTTTAGAAAATATAGTTCTGATGACTTATATATGGGAACTGTGAAAAGTGATGTTCTGATGACATAGAGACAGACACTTTAGGAAATGTGCGTTTGATGAACTGCAGAATGGCACTATGGGTAATGTAGTTCTGAAGACATAGAAAAAGACACTATGGGAAATGTACTTCTGTTGTCAGTGTGAAAGACACTCTGGAAAAAATACTCTGATGATGTAGAGAAAGGCCCTGTAAGATATGGTTTTGAGGACCAGAGAAAGGCACTGTGGGAAATTTTGTTCTGATGACATAGAGAAAGGCACTGTGGGAAGTGTAGTTCTGATGATGCATGAATATTCAAAGTTGGTAATGTAGTTATGAAGATATGAAGGAAAGCACCGTGGGTAATGTAGTTCTGATGATGTAGAGAAAGGCACTGTGGGAAATGTAGTTCAGATCACTCAGCGAAAGACACTGGGGAAAAATGTGCTCTGATGATATACAGAAAGGCTTGTAAAATGAGGTTTTAATGAAACATAGAAAGGCACTGTGGGAAATGTAGGTCTGGTGACATACACATAGGAACTATGGGAAATGTAGTTCTTATGACATAGAGAAAGGCACTGTGGGAAATGTAGTTTTGATGACATAGACAAAGCCATGGTAGGAAATGTTGTTCTGGTTTCATAGAGAAAGGAAGTGTTGGAAATGCAGATCTGATGACATAGAGAAAGCCATGGTGAGAAATGTCGATATGATGAAGCATAAAAATACACAGTGCAAAATTTAGTTCTGTCACATAGTGAAAGGCACTATGAAATGTGGTTGTGATGACATAGAAAAGCCACTGTGAGACATGGAGTTCTTATGACATGAATAAAGTTAGGGTGGGGAATGTGTTTCTGGTGACATAGTGAAAGGCACTGTGGGAAATGTAGTTCTGAAGACATAAAGAAAGGCACTATGGGAAATCAATTTTTGATGATGTAGCAAAAGGCACGGTAAGAAAAGCAGTTCTGAATATTTAAAGAAAGGAATGTGGGAAATGTAGTACTAATGACACAGAAAAAGGAACTTTGGGAAATGTAGTTATGATGTCATAGAGAAAGGAACTGTGGGAAATAAAGTTCTGATGACATACACACAGGAACTGTGGAAAATGTTCAGATGACAATGAGAAAGGCATGGTGGGAAACATAGTATTGATGATGTATGTAAAGGCAAGATGGGCAATGTAGTTCTGATGACATAGAGAAAAGCACTGGGAAATGTAGTTCTGATGATGTATAAAATG
>NW_023411908.1:0-21443 GCF_903995425.1 Onychomys torridus | reverse complement strand
ATTGCTTGGTTGTTGGGAATGTAATTATTGTCTTAAGGTGAAACAATTCTGTAATTAATATGAGTAATTTTATTGCCTTCTTAGGACAAGGCCTGTAGTGATTGTTGAAGCATCTTTAAGCCATCCTGAGTCAGTAAATAGAACGAAGTTTGACTGCATTGAGAATGGACTTCCCTCTGTGTGCATGGATCTAACTCTCTGTTTCTCATATAAGGGCAAAGAGGTCCCAGGCTACATCAGTAAGTGCGCCCCACCAAGCTAATGCCTCACTGGAGTGGGTTCTCACTCTTTAACCTGGGAGTCAACTGTGAGCCCTCATTGCTTATGCTGTGAGCATTGGACACTTTTTCAGAGAAGAGTAGCAAAATCTTTTGATTTGCACCTTTTGTCTGTCTATTTTTGTTCTTCTGTTCTAACTAGTAGGCAGGGCACAGGGAAGGTTTAGCATTTATGTCAAAAGGCAGTCCAGGGACCATCGGCATTAGTTTAAGTTGAACCCTCTCTGCTTAACCTGGGAAATCCTCAGAACCAAAAGACGACGCCATAGCTCCTCAGCTTGACAGGGCGCTATTTGTTATTGCTGTCACTACATTCCTAGAAGTAATAAGGATGGAACTGAGGGCCTTGGGGATTCTGGGCAGGTGCTACACTACTGAATTACACTTTCAGCCATACTGAGCTCATAAAACCTGGAGCTAATGTAAGTAGGAAGGAGTAAGAAGCACAAGGTTATTTTTCTTAAAATAAATGCTTTCATATTTGGGTAAAGAAGCTTACCTGGAAAATAGAATTGGAGAAATATATATATATATATATATATATATATATATATATATATATATATATATATATATATGGTGCTGCCATCATCAGCTCTGAGACCTGTGCCCATTTTCTACATATAGGGAACTCCTAATTGTCTCCCATATAGAATATAGCATTGATATGGATCATCCAAGAGAATAGTTAATAGAAACTATTTAACACACACAGATAATATTAGAATAGCTACTAATAAAAGTGGAATACAGTAAGTTATACATATACCTGGAATTATCATAATTTGGATATTAGTAATTTGTGAAATTGATCATGCAATAACCTTATAGGCTGATATTATATGAAGATCATAGAGGCCATCAAATGCTTATTGAGCCAAACTTTGTATGTATAATTTAGGTTCCAGTCTGAACAAGTTCGTTATGTAATGGCCAGAATGAACCAGCATCTGTACTTTATGAGACTCCTTTTTAATAATGCTCTTGAAAAGCCCTGGGCAGAGCTGAAGTAATAAGAAGATGTGCAAACCCTCCTCTGGTTATTGGCACCTGGGGAGTGTGACCCAGAGTGAATTACACATTAGCATAGACAAGCTGATGGATTATCTGAATGATACACATGAATGGATATGGCTGGCTCCTTGTTCTTCCAAACTAATTGCACTGGATATTTCTCTTAATATCTGATAACAACTATATGGAACTCATAAATAGTCACAGTGTTCTTCTAAAACATGCTTTATAATTGTCATCAAATGACTCCTTGGTAAGAACAATCCACACAGGAGGGTTGTTTGAAACCATTGTGTTCTGCCTCTTGATGGAATAGGCGTTTATTTTCCTCTTTTCCTTTACCTTTGCTTTGGACTCAAGGGATAACTCTATAGATGGCTACTTCAACTGCAGCTCTCTAGGTTATTAAATTATAGTTATTGAAAATTTAAAGTCAATTGGTTTGGACTTATTTTCTAAGTTAAATGACAGTTGAAAGGTTTATTTGAAAATAAGTGTAAGAGCAATGCAGAGTTTATGCTTATTTCGCCTTGAAATGAGTGGGTAAGATACCTTCAGAAAATGAAGTTGCTCTTAAAATATAAATGAATGATGCAGGCACTATATAAATCCTCTAGTATTTCACTTACACATCATTACTCCTATGCAGTGAGGGCAACTCAGTGGAGTACTGGGCTTTACTCACTTTGTAAAGAGCCCACATACATTCAGGAAATGGGGATTACTTCCTTGCTATAATCTGCCTGGATGATTTTATGACTTTTTAAATCCCCCATTTTTTTCTTCCAATCTGAGAATCTTCTTTTTTCAGGTAAATATTTACTATGTCAGATTTGAAATCAACCCTTTGAACCACTAGAATAGTTGGAAGCCTGTGTGTTTTTGCTTTTGCACAGTTCTAGAGGGTCAAATGGTGAGCAGTAAAGTCAGAGGATGGATAATTGTGATTCGACTGAGAGGAAGGTGTTGTTTTTGTTTTTGTTTTTTGTAAACCATTTTATAAAAATATGGCTTATGACCTGTGTTTTCATTTTATATAGGAAGATTAAAATTAAGCCTTCCAATAAGAAACAGACATAAGTGAATCTTACTGTATTTGGAGTTAGCGTTGAATCACACAAAATAGATTCAACCTGAGCAATGCTGGAGCTCAGAGTGCTGTCTACACTTCCGTCACTAGGTGCTGTGTAGACAAAAGTGACTCCAAAGACTTGTATCCTTAGTTGTGACTTTGGTAGTGTGGTTGACACATTCTTACATGGAAGACTACGACAAATAACTGAAGATGTTAGTAATGAAAACTTGAAGTTGCTAAATTATTTTTTATTTTATTAAAAAAAGTTTTGAAAGTACATTTTATTTCTCTTTCATACTTCAGTTTAACTGTTTAAAAAATAATCTAATGAATGAACTTGAGGTATTTCCAGTATGACGCATGACTGTTAACATCTCAGTGCCCTGAGCACGTATGCTGATCACGGATCTTTCTCGGCTTGCACAGCTTTGTTTTACAACGTGAGCTTGGACATGCATAGAAAGGCAGAGTCTCCATCGAGATTTTACTTCTTCTCCAATGGCACTTCTGGACACAATCACAGGGAGCATACGAGTGTACAGCAGTGGAGAGAAATGTAAGACACACCAGGCATTCATGCGGTAAGGAAAACTACTTATTATGAAATATAGATATCCATATTGTCCATGCAGCTACAACTTACTGTATAATGTGTGTTTATGGGACTGCTAGCTTCCTGTGCCCTGTTAAAACATCAGGCAGCATCAACTCAGGGGCTGTAAAGTCCACTTCCTGATGTATCTTTATCTTGGTCTGATCACATTTGCCTTGCATCTGGAGACTTGCCTTTCCCATCTGACAGTTGCTGTTCCCTGTCTCCTTCCACCCACTGCTTGGAAACAGACCTAGTTGTTCTGCTGAGCCACAGCTCTTTTCTATAGCGTGTTTGGGAGCTGAGGATAGCGGGGATGTTACTTCGTTTTTCATGGCCCCCAGCTAGGCAGAAGGTGGCACAAAGCATTTGGATTTTTGTTTCTGCTCCAGCTTTGTTGAGTGTCAGTGGGAGATTGTACAGTTGTGGCATGGTGGAGCTCATCTGTGGACCAGGACGACAGCTCTCACAATGGTTGGGAGCTGCTCCTGCCAACATGCATTGGATTTCATGTTTCTCTTATTAAAAATGCTCATTTCCAAACCAAGCATCATTGATCCTCACATTGGTAAATTTTAGCATATGAAGCTGGGCCAGGTTTTTGTTTGTTTGTTTGTTTTCAATTAGGAACGTGTGTACTTCATCAGGAAATCTATTGTCACAAGAAAGCCAAACTTCCTAGGAGCCCTTTCTGGGATTTGAAATTGTAGCCCCAACTTAGAACTTAATTTTCCCTCAGATACTTATTCTTGGAAAAGGCAAACAGACATTAAGACTGGTACACTGTGCTGTGTGGAGAGCCCTAATTCCCAAGCCGTTTCTCCATATCCCTTCACAGGGTTTATAGTGTTTAAAAGGAAGCTATTCTGAGCCAAATGCAGAGAAAGATATTAATGTAGCCATCAGTTACATGGTGGAATTGGAAGGTTCTGTTCTGTTCTTCCTCACAGATGTGTTTTGACTTACATTAGTCAATTACAAGAGAGAATGGCTGAGGCCATTTTCAGGGCAACAAGAAGATCAGCATTAGATGTTCTCAAGGAAACAGGTTGTGTTTAAGTTGTAAAAATAGCAGCAAATTGAGCTGGTTTATTTTGTCCTGTTCTCTGGTGATGTTCCTATAAATTAGGGATTGTCCAAATTGCATGTCTTCTTCTGAGCACATTTGGAGTAGAATTAAACTTTATCAAAGGGTTCCATGCTCTGTTCTATGTATCCTCACAGAATCACCATGGCTTTCATGATAATAGGGTGCACTGTTGACTTTAGGACCTATCATGAACATTCTATTACTTCTTATCATCATCATCATCATCATCATCATCATCATCATCATTATCATCATCATTGCAAACCCAGAGAGCAATGACAGTCTACTAGGCAGACTCTCCAGCACTAAACTACATCCGAAGCCCTATACTATAGCTGATGTTTTCCTGGTCCTGCCCAGCTCCCACAGTCCTCTGGCTGCTTGGACCCAAGTAAACACACAGAGGCTTATATTAATTAAAACTGCTTGGGCCTTAGCTCAGGCTAACTATTGACTAGCTCTCACACTTGAATTAACCCATAATTCCTTATTTTATTATTATATTTGTGTTTTAATTTTACACATCAGCTATGGGTTCCCCTGTCCTCCCCCTCCTGAACCCACCCCTACCTTCCCCCCATCCTCTCGCCTCCATTCCCATCTCCTCCAGGGCCAAGACTCCCCTGGTGTTTCATTTAAACCTGGTGGATTCAGTATAGGCAGTTCCAGGCCCCTCCTTCCAGGCTGAGCAAAGTCCCTGCATAGGCCCAAGGTTCCAAATAGCCAGCTCATGCACTAAGGACAGGTCCCAGTCCCACAGCCTGGATGCCTCCCAAACAGTTCAAGCTATTCAATTGTCTCACTTATCCAGAGGGCCTGACCCAGCTGGGGGCTCCATAGCCTTTGGTTCATAATTCATGTGCTTCCATTCGTTTGGCTATTTTTCCCTGTGCTTTTTCCAGTCTTGGTCTCAACAAGTCACGCTCTTACAATCCCTCCTCTTTCTTAACAATTGGACACCTGAAGCTCTACGTGGGGCCTGGCTGAGGATCTCTGCATCCACTTCCATCAGTTATTGGATGAGAGTTCCAGCACAACTGTTAGGGTGTAGTGGGAGTAATGAAGGGCAAGGTTTGAGGGAAAGAAAGCTAAGGGAGCAGGAAATCCCAGCTGGATCAAGAACAGAAAAGGATAACAAGGAATAACAGACCATGATAAATGAAGACCACATGAGAACAGGAATAGGCAGAGTGCTGGAGAGGTCCCAGAAATCCACAATGATGCATCCTCTGTAGATTGCTGGCAATGGTCGAGAGAAAGCCTGATCTGACCTAATCTGGTGATCAGATAGCCAAACACCCTAACCCACAATTCTTATTAATGTTTGGCCACATGGCTTGGTACCTTTTCTCAGTTCTGCCTTTACATCTTACTTCCTCTGTGTCTGGCTAGTGACTCCTGACTCAGCTGTTTATTTCCAGAATTCTCTTCTCTGCTTACCCCACCTATACTGTGCTTCCTGCCTGGCTACTGGCCTATCAGTGTTTTATTTATCAACTAAATCAGAGTAACACACATTCATAGCATACAGAACAATATTCACAGCACATCCCTTTTTCTTTCTATTTAAAAGGAAGGTTGTAACTTCAACATAGTAAAATTGTATTTAACAAAACAGTTATCAAGCAAGAATTACAGTTACACTATCTAGTTTATATTTGGCAAAATTAAAGAAAATATGCTATCTATCCTATATTTGTGAGTCTGAGGCTTTATATCTATCTTATCTATTATCATAACCAAGGAAAATTATAACTATCTAGTCTTCAACTACATCAAAGATCTCCGAAGGATATAATATTACCTAAGTAAACAGGAAGTATGTTATAAGCAACTTTCAAAAATCTAGAATGACAGAGACAGCTGGCTGCCTGGACAGTCATCCAAAGTTCATTTGTAAAGTTGGGACATCTGTCTTCAACTCACAGGTCTAGAGTCTCTCAGTCACTTCTCTCTGTGTCCTGTAGAATGTCTGGCAGTTTCCTCTGCAAAGCAGGAACCTGAAGGACCATTTTGCCAAGCAAAGTTCAGTGGTCACCTTCCTATGGGTCCTGCATATCCAGTAGATATATCATTTTGTTAAGAAGTCCAGGCAAGAAAAGTTTCTTATCCAAATGGCTATTTTTGCCAAGAAGAAGATAAACTCCATACAGAGTGTCTTCAATGCCCATCTTTCTCTCTGAAGTAAATTGGTCCTGCCAGGAGCAGACATATCTCACAGTCCAGAAAGTCCATATTTTTAAAACATTTTCAACACCATATTTTGTAGGTCTTTGAAGTGTTTGAAGATTACCTATCTAATTGAATTGTATCTATGTATACCTAGAAAACTTAACATGACTATAAGTTTGACCATCATAGAAGACTAATTATTAATCTGTATTTGTTAACTATCCATTACAATCTAAATGAGCTACATAAACATAATACCTCAAATGAGAATAGAACTATATATGTATATATATACATATATACATATACATATATATGCATATATACAGTATAAAAATTAAGTTTAAACTTGTATCAATAAACTAAAATCCCATAACAATATAAAACATTTTAAAACAAGTTGTTGCTCTTTAAAAGTAGGTTCATTATTCTACCCTTTCATCCTATCATATCTATACTATCCCCTTTTCTTCTTTAGAAAGAGATTGTATTTATAATCAACCTGTATTAAATTAAAATATTGGTTTTCCTCTGTCCCACACCAGGGGGCTCTTCTGATATGGGACAGAAGAATCTCTCAAACTTTTCTTTTTGCAGCATACTTGGGTTTAGAGAAGGAGTGAGCCAATTCCATCTCCACAGCCAGCTTGGTATATTTGGGAATTTGGGCCTAGCTTCTCATACTACTTCCTGCTGGATGAGGGTGCCATATTCTTATGGTGACACAAAGAAAATTTTAGGATTATGGGGCAGTCCCTGAGGCTGTATTGTCTGAGTCAGTTGCTTTGAAACCATTCTGGATGTTGGATCATCTGGGCCATAGTGTCATCAGGGACCGTTTAGGGGGTTTTGGCTGGTCAAACCTAATATATCTTAATCTGGAACAATCCATACCCTCTTGCCTTCTGTGGAAACAAAAGCAGACCTCCTTTTCAAAGCAACAAATCTTTAGATCCAAAATTTGAAGTTAAGGAACCTTTAAAATATACGTATTGGTTTAACTGTGCAGCCTTCACAGTAAAATGTCTTTCTGCAGTTAAAAATCCCAAAGACAATATAATCCAGACTCTCTGTGTAATATACATCTTTACATGGCTTATTTTTTCTATTACCTTTACTGTCTCTTTAAAGACTTTATTTTTTAAAACAATTTTTTATATAACTCCATATATTTCTTTTTTCTCTCTTTTAAGCCTACATACATTTTTACATATATTGTAAACTATTTCATCTGAATCTGTCTTATTGTGTAACTACTGCTTTAAACTGCAGTGGCTAGTACTGAAGCAGAAGCCTTGGCTGCTGGCTCTGCCCAACTCAGCTTCCCAACATGTGTGTGTGTGTGTGTGTGTGTGTGTGTGTGTGTGTGTGTGTGTGTATGTCTATACTAGCAAAGGCTAAATCCACAAGACACCACACTGTGCAGCTTGGAGTTACCTCTGTGTACTATGGCAGAAATCCACGGCCATGCTGTAGGTCATGCCCACACACTACAAACCCACCATACTGTAGTTCAAGCCTGCATGTTGCAGCATCTTGCCACCCACATGACACATGAAGCAGGAACCTGTTTTTGGCTCCATTTAGAATTGCTTATTAAGTATTGCAGGTTTTAGGTGGAAATTTATGCCATTGGGTGCCATTTGTAGCTGAAGTTTTCCTAGTCCTGCCCAGCTCCCACAGTTCTGTGGCCGCATGGACCCAACTAAACACACAGAGGCTTATATTAATTATAACTGCTCAGCCTTTAGCTCAGGCTAACTGTTGACTAGTTCTTACACTTGACTGCTTGGACCCAAATAAACACACAGAGGCTTATATTAATTAAAACTGCTTGGCCTTTAGCTCAGGCTAACTATTGACTAGCTTTTACACTTGAATTAACCCATAATTCTTATTTTTGTTTAGCCACGTGGCTTGGTATCTTCTCTCAGTTCTGCCTTCCCATCTTGCTTCCTCTGTTCCCAGAATTCTCATCTCTGTTTAACCTGCCTGTACTATACTTCCTGCCTGGCTACTGGTGAATCAGTGTTTTATTTATCAACCAAATCAGAGCAACACACATTCACAGCATGCAGAACGACATTCCCATCACTATATTATAGTGAGCATTCAACTACATTATCTAGTGACGGGATGGGATGTTACGATGCAGGGCTTTAAGAAGTCATTGTTTGCTCCAATGCCTTTTCCCCTTTCCTAAGTTACTTTGAATTTTTTAAGTGTAGGAGTTTGTTTTTGTTTTTGTTTTTGTTTTTGTTTTTAACTCAAATTCATAAATACAAATGCCATGGGTGAATTCCACCTCCATTTACAGCAAACCCAGAGAAGATGTAGGAATCACCAAAGCAGCAGCCACAGCTCTGAGTTCTGCCAAGGAACTGTAGCTACTGCTGTGGAAGAGGCACAAGTGTCAAGAGTGGCAGCTTCCCACTCTTGCCTGTGTGCTTGCCCACACCCATTGGAAACATTAGCTTCTTATGCTACACGGTTGAAAGAACAGGACAGCAACCCCAAATCCCTCTCCCCTCTCTCTTCCCAATAAAATAGAGATAAAGATGGGCAGTAATCTGGCTGGTTCTTCTGTTCTGTAAATATGTCTAATATCAGAGATGTACACATTTGACTTAGAGCCCCTCAAAATGAAATGTGATGGTATTTCTTGATATTGTTTTGAGGGGGCTGGGGATGTGGCTCAGCTTGTTGATCACTCAAAGAACATGAGTTTAGTCTCCAGCATAATTGCCAGTTAGCTCACAACCACCTGTAACTCTAGTTCCAGGGGATCTGACATTTTCTGGCCTCCCGTGACTCCCACACACATCTCTCCATCTCTCCCCCTCTCTCTCTCTCTCTCTCTCTCTCTCTCTCTCTCTCTCACACACACACACACACACACACACACAAACACACACACATACATGCACTCATGCACACACATGCATCTGCATACACATACACACAATATGAGTCAAATACATGTTATACAGACATATACACATAAATAAAAATAAAAATAAATCTTTAGATTAGTGTACTCAGGCCTAGGATACTCAGGATTCAGAGGACTTCCAGCTGGGAGATACCAATTAAACTCAGTTTATTCATTCACTATGTTCTCTAGGTGGTTATTAAATACATTGTGTCATATTGAGACACACATTATCAGTGAATGAAAATTAGCAAGACTACCTTCACATAGTTTCTAGGACAGTGTGAAGAGGTAAAAACACACTGAAAAAGAAACCTTCAGTATTCTAGAAGATTATACAGATAAGGCAAAAGTGTATAAAGAAGGTAGGGATTTGGGAAATAAATAGGGTGTGATATAAATAAGAGTAGTAGGGCTCATTTAGGAGGTGACATCTAAGTAAAGACTTTGAAAGAGTGAGGATATTGCCCATGCAAACAATGCAAGGCAGTGGCTCCCAACTTCAGTGTGTAACAGTAACACCTATAGGACTTCTCAAATACTACATGCTAGACTGTGGCTAGAGTCATTGACTGCGTGGGCCTGCAGAAGACACGAAGATTATTTGCCATTCTGCTAAGTTCCTGGCTGGTATTAGTGCTGCTGGCTCAGGAACCATATTTTGAGTATCTCAGATACAGGAGCAGAAGGTTTTAGGAGCTAAGCAAAATGCATCAGGACAAGAAGGTGGCAGGTTATTTTAAGGGACAATGGAGAGTTGAGATTGACTAAGAAATGAGCAGTAGGAGGAGGGGAACACTTGCAAGACAGACGTGTCAGGATCTGTGGGTTTTTCTCTGAGTGAGATGGAGATCTAGTATAGAAGTTTGAGCTGGGTGTATATGAGTTCAGTATGAAAAGCACTCTAGCTGCTGTGAGGAGGGTATTGGTGGATAATAGGTAACAAGCATTGACACAGAAAACACTCCTGATCTCACTAAGGTCAAGTGATGTTTCCATCAACGGCAGTGGTAACAGATGGTTCGAGAGGTGTTTGAAGATAGAGTCTATGCTGCTTACTAACAGATACTAATCAGATGCCTGAAAAGGAGATTCATCAAGATGACTACAGAGTGTTAGTCCAAGCAACTAGATATTTCATTCTATCAAGACAAAAGAAACAACTTTTGCTTGGAACATTCTGTTGTTCAGTTGTTAACTTGCTGAGATGGAAACACATTTATCTTCCCAAATTAATATTTGTTAACCACTGGTGTATAATAACCCATGCTTGGAAAGAGACAAGAGGAATACGTCATCATCAATACCCTGAGACTCAGTAATTCAGTGTCTTAGTAGTAATATGTTCTATTTAAATCATGAAACCCACCTGCCTACCTATGTAGTAGATTGTGTTAGCTTTCTGTTGCTGGTATAAAACACCTGAGGTGGATCAAATTATAGGAAGAAAAGCTTGTTTTGCCTTCTGGTTTCATTACATGGTTGTCCAGCTCTATTGTTTGTGAGCCTAGGATGGAAGAGAGCATATTGGTGGAAGAGGATGTAAATTGTTCACTTCATGAGGACCTATGAGACAGAGCCTCTGCCAGCCAGGAAAAAAGACTAGGAGGAAGAGCCTGGAAAGAAGTGAGGCCCAGGACCCACCCCTTTGAATTACGCCCTCCTGCTCAGTTTCCACTGTTTTCCAGTAGCTAATCAAAATAGGGAACTGTAAAAGAATTAGCCTGGTGATGAGCTCAGAGTCCATTTGACCTAATCTCATCCAGACATACCACCTCTATACTTGTTGTACTAGAAACCAAACCCAACAAATGGGCCTTTGAGGGATTTATCAGATCTAAACCATAATGCCTTAAGCTCTGATATTTCTGAAACTTTAGTTTTTAAATGAAGAGAGTTTATTTTGTCATGTAATTCCTTTACATACCTTGTAAAGATCATCGTCTTACCATAATCAGTTTCAAGAATGATCAGTGTTTTGCTTGTGTTATTATCTGTCACAATTGGTTACCATTTTGAGCAACATAGCTTAATGAATTGTTATTTGCAAAGAAGTTAGGTTTTAAGCACAGAAGACTATCATCTGGTCCATACATCAATACATTTCTGCTCTGAGGCTGAGTGCCAGCAAACTGTATAACTGTAGTGATACTGTGGCATTCTAGTTGCAAACTGAATGTTGCAACTCAGGTTAATTCCTTCATAGATTGTAGGGATGTTGAAGGAGGATATTCTCTTTCAAATAATTCTGTTTTTGTAGTCTTATTACAAAGGGCACAAAAATGAATAAATGTTTAACAAGTTTCTAGATGTTGTATTCTCTGTGCACTTTAAAGTAATTCTTTTTTGGTGAATCAATAAGTTTTACGGGGATTACTCACAGGAATATGGTAAGGGGTTACTTACAGGAGCAGAAATGACTCAAAGACAGTTGAATATCCAAAGCCCAACCTAACATGAGTTACAGTTCACAAAAGCAAGGAAACCTGGACATACCATGCAGCCCATAGGCAGCTTAACAGGTTGGAGAGTATATAGCAGGCTTTCTTGGAGGTCACCAACCAGCTCCCAAATCATAGCATGGAGATTTATTATTAGTTATGAATGCTTGGCATCATCTTATGCTTGTCCCACTATCTCTTATAACTTAAATTAACCTGTTTCTCTTTATCTATGTTTTGCCTTAAGGTTTACCTTTCTTTTATTCTGTATGTCCTACTCTATGTCTGGCGAGCTGACCTGGCTGGCTGGCCCTGAGTGTCTGCCTCTCTTTCTTCCTCATTCTCCTCCCTCCACTTTCTCTCTCCTAGAGCCTAGATTTCTTCTCCTACTCATTCTCTCTGTCTGCCAGCCCTGTCTATCCCTCTAATGCTAGCTACTGGCCATTCAGCTTTTTATTAGACAAATCAGCTGCCTTAGGCAGGCAAGGTAAAACAGTAACATATCTTCCCATAGTTAAACAAATGCAGCATAAACAAATATAATAAATATTTACATAATTAAATAAATGCAGCATAAACAAATGTAACACATCTTTACATCATTAAACAAAAGCAGTATAAACATCTTTGTGTAGTTAAAATAATAGTCCACAACAAGAATGTCCTTTCTAGATAGGCCTAAGCCCCTTCTAAGCAATCAATAGGTTTCTGCTTTTTTTCCTGGCTCAAGGATGAACTGAGCTAGTTTGCTTCAACACATGCTTTCCACCATGATGTTTTGCCTCATCACATGGGGCCCAGGAGCAAAAGAGTCAAGTGATAGTGGACTGAAATCTCTGAAACAGTGATTTACACTGTTTTCAGATATTTTGTGGAAGATGTGGGAAAAAAATGATTCAAACATAAAAGGCTAAAGCTTGTGACCAGGTGTTGTGTAAAGGTTTCCTCTGAGGCTGAAACATTCAATCCTGCAGCAAAGTTCCTTAAGACAGAAGTCAAACAACCTCAAAATAGCCTCAGGAAGTCCCTGAAACTGACCAGATTCACTAGGTCACTTCCTCCTCAGAATAAACAATAGAGAGTGCTAAGATTCACTTTTAGAGGAGCCAAGCTGAAAAGAAGACTCTCAGACAAGCCAAGCTAAGAGAATTCTTTAAGGGAAAAGTGGACTCTTGGGATGGATGTCTTTTCTCCAAATGCTGTATCTGACAGTTCAGTACATACTTGTTGGTTGTTGTTGTTGTTGTTTTTTACTCTTTTTGGGGGGCCTGCCACCCAGCTCATAAATAAATCAGACACAGAGGCTTATTCCTAATTATAAATGCCTGGCCTTATTTTGTCTTGTTTCTTGCCAGCTTTCCTTAACATTAAATTATCCTGTCTACCTTTTGCCTCTGGGCTTTTCCCGTTCTCTTACCTCTGTAAACTGACTTTTACTCTCACTCTGTGGCTTGCTGTGTAGCTGGGTGACTGGTCCCTGGAGTACTTCTGTGCACTCCTCCATCTGTTTTCTTCCTCCTCCTCTCCTCCTCCCAGATTTCTCCTTCTATTTATCCTCTCTGCCTGCCAGCCCTGCCTATTTCTCTCTCTTGCCTTGCTATTGGCTGTTCAGCTCTTTATTAGAGCATCAGATGTTTTAGACAGACAGAGTTACATAGGTTCACAGAGTTAAACAAATGCAACATAAACACCATGTGTAACACACCTTAAAATAATATCCCCCAACATTACTCTTTATTTCTTTCTAATTCATACTTCATTCTAAAACAGACTTGTGTGGTAGCTAAGGGATGAAAGAAACAAAACCATAGAGAGATGGTTGAGAAAAGGTAGCAGTTTCTTTGGAACCTAATGAAAATGCGTGTGTGTATGTGTGTGTGTGTGTGTGTGTGTGTGTGTGTGTGTGTGTGTTGCAGTGGTTGTATAGGTCTGAATATACTGAAAGTAATAGATTTTTACACATTAGTGGGATTATTTGCATTGCATGTGACCTGTATCTCAATAAAGGCATTTTTTACAAAAGCATCTCCATAGGCCTCTCCAGTGTTAATAACATGGCCCTCCTTCCCCTGAACTCATGCATGAATGTGTTAGAATAATTATGCCCGCACATCTATGTGGATTCATGATTGACAGACTGTGTTAGAGGTACTAACTTAACTTCTAATCTTTTGACTCTTCATGTGCACAATGGACCCATGAGTAAGTATCTTCAAATGTTTATGCCTTGACATAATATTTACCTTAATATTTTGACCAGCTCTATTGAAAAAATTCCTCTTGTAGCTAAGTGTAATAAGAGGATATGGACATAGAGTTTAGTTCTCAAGTAGGTCAGATATACAGAGTTCTATGAAAGAGAAAAAATATGAAATTTGGCTAATTTTAGGCATGAGCTAATTTGTATTCTCGTGGGTACTATTTTATGAAAATTCACATAAAAATGTGGCATTGAATTTTCATTATTTTTAATATAATAGCACATATCAGTTCAAATATAAGCTTGTAAGCAAATTTCGTGAATACTTACCCTCCCAAATACTTCTCTGTCACTCTAAGACATTTTTAATATTTTATTTAGCTCTGTCTTTACATGGGGCTGATAAAGTTAAATAAGTGTGATTTTATTACAAAAGCACATGAACATTTCATATATTATGAGAAAGCATAATTAATAGCTAATTGGGATAATGAAAGTAATGTACACCAGATGTAGAGAAGACCTCATGGAAAATTAGTATGAATTAGATAACATGTGATTTGGTCAAAGCAAGCTTGTTGAGAAGAATTAAAACAGTGGACATGTGGAGGGACATTCAGTGGCTGTCTAGTTCCTATGCCCGGGGAATAATTTAATCAAGTTCGCTATTGTAATACTCAGGGCTTCAAGCTGTTCCATTTTCACAAGTCGATAACTTGGGATTTGGGTTTTGATTTGCAGCATTCCGATATGGTCAAGGTCTCCTGTTGAGGTGATCATTTACCAAGTAATTTAATAAAGAACATCTGGAGTCAAAGAATAAAAAAGTAATCAGGTATCCCAACACTTAGTTCAGGCTCCAGCTCTTTCAGGTGCCATTGATTACTATAAATCCAATAGTTGATACAATGCCGTTTTCTATTTAATGTTCTTTGAGTGACAACAGTCCCAGTTTCTTATGCCTCCAAATGTTTCTCAGCATTTATTAAGCTGAATTTCAGTATTTGGTTGGCTGATTTATATAGCTACATTTGAAGTAATATATATGTAACATTATAATATCTAGGTATTTTGTGTACATTATGCCATATAACCATCCCAGCAGTATTTAGATATCACCACCATCATTGCCATTGCCATTTTCAGATATTATAATAATCATAAACAAAGTAAATACATAACCTGGCCAAGGTTATAAAGGACCTGTTACAGGGTCTATAGGTTGTTGTCTTCTTGAAGTAAATGATTCAGTTGAGAGCAGAGATACTTTAAGTAGAAGTTTATTTAACAAAGTAAAGCAAAATTTTTTACTCCAAGAGACACTGGAGAAAGCTCCCCCCAAAGGAGGGCTAACATCCCAGTGGGTTCTACACTGTGAATTTTTAAGAGGCTTTTATAAATATCTAAGGGATCAGTGGCATACTCAAGGGTAAAGTGAATGACTCTTCCCATCACAAATCATGGTGGGCCAGATACTCTTTAGAATATCTTTTCCCCATGGTCCTCTAAAAGCCCATATTAGAGATCCAAACGATGACATAAATGACATCATAATGAAGCCGAGGTCTTTTTGAGATAAAGACTCTTCATTACTGCACACATGTAGGAAAATGCCCTAGATCCCTAATTTTCATATGGTGGTAATAACTTATGTCCATCATCAAAGACATTTAACTACGAGGCATTCTAATGTCAGGAGATACAGCTACCAAGATTCAGCTATCACATCTTATGTCTAAGTTCTGTTTTAGACGGCTTGAGGATCTCATGATTTTCTGTCAGTTAAGACTTTTTTTTAAATTGAAGCTTTATCATGAAATCTTTGGCCAATGTTTTGGATACCTTTTCTGCTTATACAAATAGGAGTTCTACCTCTCAGTTTTACCTAACAGACTCAAGATTTCCCTTTAGACCAGACATTTTTAAGCATAGTGTTTGAGTATCCATAATGTGAATAAAAGATGAAACAGTTGTATCCTTTCTATTTATAATTGTGAAAAGGACATTGAATAAGTGCAATCTTTTATGTAGTATATACCACCTTTATAAACTTATTTGATTTTTATCATGTGAATAATACAGCAGTAATCTTAAAATATAGGTTTTATCCTACCTATTAATTTGCTTCTAGGAAGTGATCTTTAAGCCATGTTCCAATAGTGAAATAACCATAGATAAATAAAACCTGGACCACTGATGTTACTCAGCAGGAGAATTGTTAGTCTGCTTTCAGGAAATCAAATACAAGATTTTAGTATAGGTTAATGTGGGGAGACAAGGAAGCCATGAAGGAATGTGTAAAAAGGCCCATGGTAATGGCAAAGCCTGCTTCATGTGGGTCAGGCTTGGAACTGACAAAACCTTCCTCTGATCAAGGTGTGGATGTTGACAGTGTGTGCATGTATGAGTATTTATGAACAATTGACTGGTGTGTGCAAAACTAGCAACAACAACTTCTTCTTTACAGATATTCACAGCCTGAAACTTCTGGCTTATAGGGAACTCTTACTGAGACAAGCTAACCTCTGTGCTGTACATAATAAATGCTTGGAGGTGCCCGGTTATTGTATAGTTGGCACCACTCTATCAGAGTGCACAGCCTACCTGACCCCAGTTTTTCAGTATGTGTGTCTGTGTGTTTGTACTTTCTTCATAAATCCCTGTACCCAATTTGTCTACCTTGGAGCCATTTGAAGATGTAGCAGGGTGAAAAAAATCTGTCTGTCTTTGGTGGAAATAATTGAGTTTCTTGAATAGCCTAGAATGAATTTGCTGAATGAATTCATTAAAATGGAACTTATAAATTGAAAAGGACATAGGAAGTTTGAGTCAATCTGAGCTTGATGTTTAAATGGTTCATATGACAGACACCAAAGTCTATGCTTGGTTCTTCAAATTATTTTCTAGATATAGTAACAATTCTATGCCAAGAAAAATAAAGACTATATGGATTTTCTACATTGTCCTGGTGTTTGTGGACTGTATTTGTTGATCAAAATAAGCTCTCTCAAATTGTGAGATCATTTTTAATTTTATCTTTTATTGTGCTTCACATGATTGTGTATGTTGGCCTTTTACACATCTTATGTTGTGCAATGCTCAGTTGACTTCTGTTATAAATGGTCATGTATTGCTTTGTTAGTAAAATAACATCAGCCTCTAGGGCAAGGAGAAAGAGACATCTGCCTGTTCCCATGCTTCAGATCTTCCAATTTTGTCTAGTGAGTCTTGAGCAATTGACACAATGCTTTGTATCTTACCTCACTCCCAAGCATGTGTTTTCAATTCCAAAACAACTTTTGACTCTATTGTGGTGCAGATTTCATTGAATTCTGAGTGCTTTCAGGTTATTACCAAATGATTAGATTATTTCAACTTGTACCTATATCAGGTAATAATTCTGATATAAGATGCATAATTTTAATGGAGATATTAGTAAATAATCAAATGAAAATACAATAAAACATTCTAAGTTCATGAGAAATATTCCTAAAAGAGATAAAACTGATGTATGCCTGTAGAAATAAAGATTAAAATATAAGAAATGGAAATGTATTGAAACAAACATATGAGTTAAGTCATTGGAGACACAGTAAAACAAATGTTAACCTAATCATTCAAAAGTGTGATTTTGATCATGTAGCAAAAAAGAATCGACACAAGAAGTGCTATGTAGAAATCAGGAAGACACAACATATAAAGAACTCTTTACAAAGCAGAATGAATTTCTTAGAAATCAGGAAGACACTACATATAAAAGAACTCTTTACAAAGCTGAATACATTTCTTAATGGTTACCACTGCTGTGTGATTGATAAATCTATGAACTCTTTTTTGTGAATCATAATAGCACAGCAAACAATAAAACCATCACAATAAAATTCAGTAAACTTAGAAGTACAAAGCTGACTTTTTTTTTCTATATTACCAGTCATGATGTTAGATAATATAAGGGGAAAAGGTCATTATAAGTAGCAAGAAAGAATATTTCACAATAAATATGAAGTTGAATGAATAAAACCAAATAAAAAGTCTTCTAAGAGATTTAAAGAAATCTTATTGAGAAACATTATTTCTTTATAAGCTGTGGTGACATTTTGTTGTATCGTAAGAAAATATGCCAGAAGATCAGAGAGACAAAGGAACAAGCCACTGCCACGTCTCACATTGCCAACTCCACAAATCCTCTGTTTGAAAGCCTCTGATTCCTCAGCTGAAAAGCTTTCCTCACCCAAAAAGGTCTTCTGCCGAAAAGGCTTCCAGTCCAAAGGGCTAGTTCCTGTCTTCTTATGCCTTATACACCTTTCTCTACCCAGCCAAATCACTTTCTTCCTAATGCTGAGATTAGAAGTGTGTATGCTTCCCAATTACTGGGATTAAAAGTGTGTGCCACCACTGTCTGGCTCTGTTCTCTCCTAGACTGATCAATCTCATGTAGTCCAGGGTGGCTTTGAACTCACAGAGACCCAGACGGATCTGCCTCATCAGTGCTAGGATCAAAGGTGTGTGTCACCAATGCCCGGCCTCTATGTTTAATCTAGTGGCTTGTTCTGTCTTCTGATCTTCAGGAAAATTTTATTAGGGTACAACAAAATATCATCACAATAAGCATATAGGATAACATTAAATGGAATAAAAGTGTTGAGGAGAACTTTGAAATTACTTACTGAGTATGTAAAATGAAAAATGTTTATATTACAATACCAAGCTACAAGAATTGTAGAGTATCATGGAAGGAGACGTGCTGAAATGCAGACTTTTGCAAATATTATCAGATAGTAATAGTTTCCCATTCTGTTCTCATTGTGTTGTCTCAAGCAATGGAGTTATTTCTGTCATGCAAGAACACACAGTCCAAGTTTTTTTTAAGCAATTCTGCTAAAACATGGGTTTTGCATTTGTGTCCTTGTGTTTCATCTGGCCTTTTAGAAGGAAGAAGTTTTCTGTGTCTACTTTATTAATGTTTGATGTTTTTATTTGTACATATGATTTTCAATTCTCTTAGAAAGATGTGCGAGACATCCTCACTCCTGTCCAGGTTGAGGCCACTTATCACCTTGGGCATCGTGTGCTCACCAAACGAAACACAGGAAGAATTCCCACCACTTCAGCCAATCCTCCAGCAGAAGAAAGAAAAAGACGTGATTAGAAAAACGGTATGAAGCTTTTCTGGGATTTAAATCATCATGGAACATAACTGAAGAATTTTTGAAATAGGACGAAATTAATTGAAATGTACCTGAATTGTTTAGAAAACTGTTGTGGATTGTTAATTGTGAATGAAAATAGATTTAAAATATGTCTCTCTTGGTCACTCTGTCTCTGTCTTTGTCTCTCTCTGTCTCTGTCTCTCTCTGTCTCTCTGTCTCTCTGTCTCTCTCTCTGTCTCTCTCTGTCTCTCTCTGTCTCTCTCTGTCTCTCTCTCTCTCTCTGTGTGTGTGTGTGTGTGTGTGTGTGTGTGTGTGTGTGTGTGTCTGTGTGTGTGCTTAACAGTCCCTTTGGGATATTCAACTGAATATGTTTGAACTTGCATTTAGTCACAAGAGTACCTTCACAAGTATAAATATTTATGTAAACATGTAAGTTTTTCTCTCCTTGAAGAAATGAATTACTCAAGAGAAGCCATGTTGGACATTGGTTGTATCATGAGTTAGTTATCCAATGTCATTCCAAGCACTCACTGATCTTCCGTTCTCATTTATTTCTCACTTTCTTTGGTTCTGTCTCTCTCCCAGCCCATGGATCCACTCTACATTATTCAACTCAACTGCTGTAATTTTGTCACTTATAAACACATTTATTATGTGACACAATTTCTCTTTTAAAATTGCATTATATTTTTCAGGCACATCTCAATAACAGCTGCATTTTAAGACAAATCCTGCATTCTGGCCCAGAGAACTGCTATTTTTTTCTAAAGTGTGCTCAAGTATTTCAGTTTCCCTAACAATACATTTATTCTTGCAAGTCCCAGTGTCAAGACCTTAACTGTCTGACAAGCATAGACACAGTTAACAGGGTGCCATTAGAACACAGTCAAAAGCACTCATTAAAGCATGCAGTGATGGCAGGTAGAAAACCTAATTTAGAATACTGACAAAGGACATACACCTAACAGCAATTTTCAGAGTCTTACATGAAATAGTTATGTGAGTCAGTTGGAATTTTTAAAAATTCTTCTATGAACTTCACTTTTCCAATACCAACTATTTTCCAATATCTTCAATAATTTAAATACCAATACTGTTAGACACATAGGAGAAAAGGTTAGCAATTTGTTAACTGCATTTTATCCTTAGAACCACATGCTCTCCAATTAGGAACCACATAATGAAATCATACCAACTTAATCATGTGGGGAACATTTACACCTCCACTTCTGCAGGTGTGGGCTCTCTATGCTCTGTCATGTTGTGGGAATATTCACTTCCCTCTGCGTGTGCATCGTTCTTTCTTTGACTTTCTACATTGCCCTTTTTATTTGCATCTTTCCTCCTTCTTCTCCTATTCCTATCGTCTTCAATTACTTCATTTCTTTGCTTTTACATAGTGTATCCCTCAGGTCTTCCTGAGGAGTAGATGCACACCCTGGAGTGTTGTTCATGGATCCTTTTAAATAATTAGAGATTAATAAATTTAAAAAACTTCATGACAGGCTACAATTTAATTTTGCTCAATGTTTTCACAAAGCTATGCCACTCCGTTTCTATATATAGCTATACCCTTTGATATAATTCGCTGACCATCCCTGTGGATGGGCTAAAATAATGTAGACGTACTTCTGTGTAATAAATTTGATCAGAATGTAGTAGGAGAAAGTGGGGGAAAGCAGATTAAGGGTGCTTTTGCAGCTGATATTCCAAATATCTATATGGTGTCTTTAATACAACATTTGATTTAACAAATTTAGGCCTGGAATCTACTATGGGGAGTGAGTTTCTTTAGCCCTGAAACTATGTATTTGAATCTCCTGACTAGTTCTCAGATGGGACCTTGGGGAGGCACAAGTTATAATTTTGATATGTGACTTTTATTTTTGTCAAGCACAGGTGCCTTATTCTTTAAATATATAGAAATTAAAATAAAGGTTATAATGTTTTATTTCCAGATAAACTTTGCAAGATTTTGTGCCCATGAAAATTGTTCTGCTGATCTGCAAGTTTCTGCAAGAATTGGATTTTTGAAGTAAGTATAGTTTACTCTGTTTTTCATCAAAAGTACATAAAAGGTAAATGCATGTGGGTTCCAGCAAGAGAGGAACTAACGCATGAGTGTTGGCATCATAAAAAATTCTACAAGCTGACAACATTTTGTTGTGAAGTACTAAATGATCCCTATGTCAGTCATAACAAATATATATTGAGCATTAACATTTTTTTAAAGAATAAAAGGATGAGTAGCCCTAAAGTTTTATGTAGTGTGCTTTAATTTTTTCTCATAAATTAGAAGATATTTCAGGATTTAATTTCACCTTCAGATATCATTATCATAGTCATAGTTATGTTTCAATATTTGTGAAGTGCCTAGTAATAAAAGTTTTACTGGAAAAATGAACTTTATTATATAATGGTTAGAATATTTTATGGCTAGAAAAATGGGTTTACAACTCAAACTGATATGCAGAATAATGTATCTTGACAAATTTGAAA
>NW_023411907.1:0-12388 GCF_903995425.1 Onychomys torridus | reverse complement strand
ATGTATCTTATCTGGAACTTAGTTATTTACTTTTCCTTTATTTAACTTCTCATACTGGTTTTATACATAGGGAGAAAAATCCTAGAAGAAGATGAGTTGTTTCTTCTATATTCAGTGTTTCAGTGAACAAAATTCACCATTCTGGACAGCAGTTGCATTCCACTGCAATGACTCTGTGCACATGTGACATAATTTCCTGAGTGGCCACAGCAACAAGTTCATTGCTTACACCAAAGTGTTGGGAAGAGAAGAGTTCAGTCTTCATGCTCTTCTAACAGCACAGTCTTGTTTTGGAAAGGTGTATGAGAAATGGCACGTGTGGCCATGAGAAGCAGTGGGTGAGAGGCCACTGACAAGACTTCTCACTGATTTGTTGTGTGACCCAGGGTAAATCACTTAGACTCTCCATTTAAGGGTTTTCACTGGGCTCTGTCTTGATAAAAGAGGTTTCTCTAGCCTCTGTCCCTTTGATTTCTCATGTTGTATTGTTTTCTGCCACTCTCTAGCTGGCAGAGACAGAGTATAGTCTGAAATTTTAGCCATTCATTCTTCATGCTCTGTTTCTAGCTGTTCAAGGTGCCATCCAAAGCCTTGCTGAACAAGCTTTGACTTTTCATGCTCACTGGGGTTAAAATGTGGGAAGGAGAAATGTGGGATTGAGGCAAAGGAACCTGAATTCTAAGCCCATCTCTGTAGTAATCAGTTCCTTTCTATAAACCAAATGAGTTAATTGCATCCATAGGAACAATTTAATTTAACTTAATTGGAATGTGAATGGAGAAAGGATGTCTGAAGGCATCAAATCACACCTGGTAAGAAAAGAGTCATAATCTTTCCCATTAAGGTAAATGAGGAAGAGACCATTTTAAGAATGACTCACAATGCCTTCAGCAATATGACGCAGAATTTTTATTTTTTTTTCAGAATAGTCTGATATAAAAGTCACTTCTGGAGCCAAGCAGGAGTGGCACATGCCTTTAATCCCAGCACTCAGGAGGAAGAGATAGGCAGATCTCTATCAGTTCAAAGCCAGCTTGGTCTACAAAGTGAGTTCCAGGACAGGCTCCAAAGCTACAAAGAAACCTTATCTCAAAAAAACTAACTAACTAACTAACTAACTAAATAATAGAGAAGTCACTTCTGAATGTTTAATACTCCATATTCAGTAAAAAAAATTAGACTCTATTATATATAAATTTTCATGAGTGACCTAAGAAAATGCAAATAAAATTAATTTAAAAATACAAAGTATTTTTTCAGTCTACTGGCAACAGATAGATAAATGGCTAAAACATTTGTGAAAATATATACCTGTTATCAATAATCATTTTGAGTATTATAGCCAAGTTTTTCTATATTCATTGCATATTTTTATTCAGAGAACCATCTCAGAAAAAAAGTACATACTAAGAAACCAGTGTTATTAATGGGTAGAAATTTTCTCCAAATTACAATATTCCCTTGGGGAATGAGGGAAGCTCTTGAGATCAAAGATCCTAAAGCAAGTCATTAGATTTGGGAACCTCAGAAAGTCAGAAAATTCACAAGGCCCCTTCTCAAATTAGAAAAGAAGTAAACAGTTGTTGGAGCAAAGAAACCATTCCTCTAGATGAGTTGGTTTCAGGTTACTTAATGAGCTCCAGGGATGCACTCTTGTGGGTTCCAGTCAGCTTGAAAGCACTGATCATGAACTCGGAGTCACCAATAACATGTTAGTGTCACATTAAAGAAACAAATCAAAGCATTCTCCTTGGAGTCATGTGGCCAAGAGCTAGCCCAGATTTGAATTGTCTCCTTTACTCTCCTTGGGTCTTCCATCACCCCAGCCTGTCCTCTGTCTGTACCTGCCTGAAGGCTGTCTGTAAAGATGTCCCTGTGCCATATTTGTGTCTGTCTGAGTGTGTATGTCTGCTGTGTTTGAGTGATTGGACCCTAACCGAGGGCTTGGTTCTCTCTTTTATTGATCAGCAAAATAAACATCAAATGGGGCAGGAATGAGGGATACTTTACAGGAATTTTAGTTTTGTAAGGGATAATGTTGCTGACTCTGACCCAGATAACAAACAGTATTACAAATATCAATGTTTATCAAGCAATATTCCTTTGTTACATTCAATGTTTATATTGGATATCTATTTTATAAGGCTATTTACAGCCCATATTTTCTGTTTTAAGCATATGGTTGTCATGACACACATAAAAACCACTTATGCAATGCTCTTGGATCAAGGACATGGAAAAGTATATAATGTAGGATCAGTTATATATTAGGCTAGGGTCTAAAAGTTGGTTACATCAGAAATCTAAGTTAAGTCAGCGTGGCCATTACATTGATCGCCTAAAGATAAATCTACCAAATGGGCAGTATACACGATATAATAGCAGTTGTAAGTCTTAAATGGCCTCAAGATGTGATAAAAACTCTGGATGTGAGGTCAATTCAAGTACCTTTCTCCTAGAATATAAGGAGTATTTTCATTGTTATGCATTGCCACAGTGAATCATCAGGGTTCTTCTAGGAAGCATCTGCTTTTGCATCCCATCCTGTGTAACCTTACCAAAAATCATTGGTTTGTTAAACTTAGCTTGAATAGCATTGTTTCTTTAGTCAGTCTTGATACTCTGTATATGGTAATAGATAGTTGTGAATGTGGAGCATATTCTGTAACAACTTTGTTTTTAATCAATTAGGAAATGTGAAGCAAAGAAAAATTAAGCAGTTTCCTTTAAACTGATTAAGGATAAGTGTTGTATTTAGGATTGTAATTTAGATTTCTTGAGTATTGTCTGTGGTTTTATTTTGTTTTTAAAATAGCAGCATGTGATCAGAAAAGTATTTTTGTGTTAAATACCCATGTTTCATCAGTGCTAACCCACTTGTGATCAGTCACTATCAATTTAATTCAAACATTCACATGTGTCATTTTGCTGGTTGATATCCTTTCACAAAGATATTAGATTCACTTAAATTTATGGAAAGAGAAGCCAATTGAGTCTCAAAAGCTCTTAAACATGTATGCTCAGACGAAAACCAGTGTGTTTATGGTAGCGATTTTCCTTAGGTGTATATAGCTAGATAATTTCCATTCCAGCTGTGATTTATCTACATCTGGAGTAGCCAAAGAGCAAACACTTTCTAAGATTATCATGTCAAGTCCTAACACTAGAGAGAACAGTAAATTTAGAGTTTGACTTAAGTTAGGGGCTTAAAGTCTTCCAAAACCAAATACAGTGTCTTTTGTGTCACAATCTGCTACTGTCACTGAAGACTATAGCAGAAGACATTATGTTTCTTTACATCTTACAATGCATTGAACATATTCCCATTAGTATCACTGTGTTATGTCAGACATATCTGGAACAGGATTTTTCAAGGAAAGCATTCTCTTGATTTTCTTAAATCCCAAACATAGATTCATTAAAGACTGGGCATGTGTTCAGTCTCTTTTAAAGAGTTAAAAATTACAATTGGTTCATCTAGAGGAATTACTTCTGGAATTTTACAATGTAGAAATATGTAGATAGTATTGTAAAAGTATTTTCTGAGGCTGGAGGAATGGCTCAGCCATTATGAATACTCACCGCTCTTCCATGCAGAGGGACTGTGCTTGGTACTAGGACCCTCCCTGGGCACTCACAACTGTATTTAACTCCAGTTCCAGGCCTTTGCTGACACCTGCACATGTGTGATGCACACACACATACAAGCAAGTGCACACACACACACACACGCACACACACACAAAGATAAATACACAATGATGTTTTCTAGAACCAGAGAGGTTGAATTAGAGCTCCAACTGAACTTAAACCATCAGCTTTATGTTTTCTCTTGCCTTGATTTCCCTGGAAGAAATGACTATAACCTGGAGATAGTCCAATGAATCCTTCCATTCTCCTGTTGCTTTCTCTTGGGGTATTTTATAACAGCCACAGAAATGAAACTAGAACACATCTATAACATGTGATCAAAATGATCTAAGATGCTTTTTTTTTTCCAATTTCGCAACTTCTGGTGTTCATACCTTTGTACAATCCCATTCCTTCACATACAATAATGAAATGTGGCTGTTCTAAATAACAGAATAAGGTGAAAGTGATGGATTATGTCTGTAGTGGCTATGAGATACGATTTTCAAATGCAAACTTATAAATATTCTTTATGCAGAGAGGATTTCCCTTGCAATGAAAGGCTTTTAAGGAAGTTTTAGAAGCTAAATTTTGATATTTAGATAATATCAAGACTAATACCAAATAAATTTAAAATTTTTATTTCTATAAATTAATATTATTTGATTATTCTTAATGTTTAATTTAAAATGGGATTTCATATTACATTTCTGTTAAAAAGAGAATAGTTTTTCATTACCATCAGGAACAGACATAGCCTCGTAGCATGATTTCATTACAAAATTCAATTCCAAGTATTGTTAAGTATATTTATAATTATATATGTGTACTCATATATAAGGAAATTATGGTATAAATCTTGTAATTATATATATATATATGTGTGTGTGTGTGTGTGTGTGTGTGTGTGTGTGTGTGTATTAGGTAGCAATAAATGCTTTAAAATGCATGCATATATGCTTATATTCCAAAGAAACCTTTAAACAATAACTATGAGCATACCTTATGCTATAAAACAAAGCTGTAAATTATTGCAATATAATTTTTGTCTCTCACAGTGTGTTAATATAGAATCAGATATACATAAACAATCACTAATAATCAGTACTTATAGATATAGAAATGTTGGCAATGTAGGAATTGCTGTGGTAGATCCTACCTATAAAACCATGGAAAGCTTTGTAAATGAGAATGAAGAGAAACTCACATATAAAAAAATACTAGGAATAAGAATCATTCATATTTTCCTTTTCAAGATAATAGTAAAATTCTCAGTGGAGAAGTGTCTGAAACCAACCATTTAGCGTATTAGAGTTGGGTCTGGTGGACCATTGTCATTTCTTTCCTAAATACAAGGAAGGCACAATCAGAAGGATATAACAGCTCTATGTGTACAAGCTTAGTCTAAGCACGTGTCTAAGCAGTTTACTTTGTGAAGATTTTCTTTGCTTTAGAGAAGGAATGCAAACAATAAGAAAGGCAGTTTCTGCTTCAGTTATGTTACTTTGTCTACTAAATTGTATTAATCCTGGAAAAGCTTAATGGCAAACCATTTGGCAGACAAGACTCTTCAGAACTCATGACCTCTTTTTATAGTTCCTCTTGAGGGTGACTGGTCTCTTTGCCCCAGACTACATGTCCTCACAATTCATTCACCCTCCAAGTTCCCAGTGAAGAGTAACATTTTAGAATATGCTGCAAATGTATTTGATATTTTATATCTTTGTGATTGTATCATCTTGTTGAATAGAATACTATTCATTGTTCAAATAGTTAAGCGAAATAATGAATTTGGATCCAAAAGCAAATTAGGGAGGCTATAGCTTGGAATAGTGTTGTGCTTTCATGGATTCATTTTTATTTTCAGGTTTTCATAAAATTATATTCTTGTATATATTAAACTGTATCTGTAACTTTCAAATCACACGTTGAATATGTTCATGGTTTTGTTTTCCTTACTGTCAGGGGCTCTTGGTCTCTCTTCCTCATTTTTTCCTTTTTCCTACACACAGCTCAGGCCTTTACAACATCACATTGCTCACTGTCCTTGAAAAGATAAATGGATAACTTGCAACGATAATTACAGATCCTCACTGGTGTAATGAAGAGAATTAGAAAATGTGTACACAATAGCAGTGCAGGGGAGAGAATACATAATTGGCAACTATTAATCTAATATAGAAAGACAGGGATGGAATAATTAACAAATGCCACACAGAGAGACCATTTATGATAAGGACAGCTGAAAAGACAGTGGCATTACTGACATTTTCCCATTGGCAAAGCAAGCCAGAGTGAAAACAAAATGAATCTTTGGCCCAGACAGCGGCAATCATGTTTACTGAGCTAGGTGAGAGTAGATTCTTTATGAATCCTGTCATTCTCGTTTAACCCTGGTCTTTCCTGCTATTAATGTATATCAATTCTTGTCCACTTCCATACATTTAATTATCAGCATACTTACAAACTCTCAAATTTTACTTAAAACAGACTTTAGTTAAGAAAATATTTATCCCTTGACATTTTGGGAAGAAATGTACTTTTGCATTTCAGAAGCTGTGAGTGTTCTCTTGTGCTCCATCTTGCTAAAACACATAGCCCATGAAGACTCCACTACAAGTGGGGATTAATTAAAATGAGTCACAGGTAACACATGAATTCCCTCCCATAAATAGGAAATTTAAGTATATTCATGTACAGCCAACGCAGGATCAGGGAACAGTCATTATTAACATAGATACCATACTGTTGAAACCATGTTTTCCTCACTCTTTTTTTATGTAGTAGTATACAAATTCAAAGGATTTTTGAACTTCATTTCCAGTTCACTAATTCACATAAGAATTTAATGTATAATGAGTAAATATGAGAAAGGCTTAAGAGATGCACTGTTAGGTCCTTTAAGGCAGGTGTTGGCAAAAACAACTTATGAGCCTCAGATGAGATCTGGTTAGACACTCCTTATTACTTTTCAATTGTCTTCTACACATACAATGCAGTGGCTGCTGGTCTACATGGTTACTTTTCATTAGTAAACCCCCATGCTGTCCCTCCCTCACATTGCTTTTAAAGAACAAATTTGGAAGTATTTAAAGCAAAATTATTCCCTGAGAACTTTATGGTAATTTTAATTTTAAATAATTTTAATTTAGTTATTTGAAGATTTCATGCATCTATGTAGTGCATTTTGATTACTCCTTCCCTCTACTGTCTGCCACCTCTAACAATGGCTCATCCCTACCTGTTCCCTTCCTGGGTTCATGCCCTTTGATTTGTTTCCCATCTAGTTTAATCAGAGCTTTCTCTGAGACACCAGAGTGGGGCTGTGCGTTGGGTCTCAGTGGTTTCACCTGTGGATATGTAACTGAAAACAAGGATTGCTGCCTTTGTTTCAATCTATCACTAGGGGATAGTTTATCTCTGAGAGGGGTAGATAACAGGTCTTCCCACAGTTTGGTAATCCCTGGCTGTTTGCGTAGTGATATTGTGCAGACCCAGAGCAGGCACCCACAGTTGTTTAGAGCTCATGACTGCAAAGGCTACGTGCTGCCCACAGAGCTCATTCAACCTCCCTCTTCCCCATCTATGATATCAAACATTTCTCTTCCTCTTCCACAGTGTTCCCAGAGCCACTGATGGAATGATGCAAATGTCCTTTCTTTTAAGGCTGAGCACTCCTGCCACATAGTTTCAACTTCTTGTGTGGTCACGTCTTTTTTTTTTTTTATCGCACTTGACTGGAACAAGAGCTTCTCTAATTTAGGCCGAGACTAGTAGTTTTCCACACTAGTAGTGCACACACTGCTAATTTTATTTCTCTATATATAACCAACATGTGTAATTGGTCAGTAATGAGGCCCATTGTCTTTTTTTTTTTTTTTTGTGAGTAACCGAGGAAAATGACCTGTGCTGTATTGGAGACTTCTAGAGCTTCCATGTCAAGCAATTGATGGATAATATCCATAAATATATAAATGGTACTCATGTGGCAGTATTCAACAACTGTCTAATCAGGCTAAAAGAACTCTCATCAAGAGAGGAACCATCCCTGTTACTATAAACCTAGCCAATTTCCTGGTGCTAATGAGGCAGGCCATGGATCTTTGCTATACCTGTGTAATCCCTTACTACATTCTAAATTTTATCCTTATACCCATGAATACACTTAACTGTCACATCACCACCACCACCACAACAACAACAAAGTCTTCTTTTTTTAGTCTTTATTGTTTGTTTTGGTTTATTTTGTTTTGGGATTTACTTTTAAATTTTGATGGGGAGGTTACAAGGGCAGAGGGCAGATGCAGAGGCAGGACAGAGAGGGATCAGAATACATGATGTGAAATATGCAAAGAATCAATAAAAGTAGAAAAAAATCCCAACTCTTCCAATAGATGCTACTTCTATATCATGAAGGATATTTCTTTTCCAATTTTATTTTTTTTTAAATACATAATATGTTTGTATTTGAATACAACTGAAAGGTACATTCTCCTACTATGTGGGTTCTGGTGATCATTCTCAGGTCTTCAGGCTTAACAGCAAGAAATCTTACACACTAAATTGTCTCCATTAGTCTTGTCTGTATAGGTTATCATAGCATGTTGAGAGGGAGAAAGAGAGACAGAGATAGAGAGAGAGAGGCAAAGCCTGAAATCTGTTTGTATTTATACACATCAAAATGAGTCCCGTTCTTCAGCCATTCTGCTGTTTGTTATTGATTACTTTTGATTGATTATCATTTAACTTTTGTAGATATTCTAGGTTCACCAGTAAAATTTCTCCAGTGGTCTCCAGTATTACCAAAATACATTGGTTTGCAGAGTATTTTCTTACTTCATTCAATATATTGTCATATATTTCTTCTTGTATTCTTGAGGTAGTTTTTATATTCACTTAGAAACTCTAAATACTTTGTTTTACTATTTAATTTGCTTGTTTTCAGTTTTTTTAATTTTATCCTCTTGAAGAGAAAACTTACATGCATAAATATAAGTTTTTGCTACTTACTTTTCATACAGTTTTATGTAAATGCAAATACAATCTTATTTTCATTTTTCAAAAGCCTTCCCTCAGCTATTATGAGTTTCTCATCTGTGCTTTATATTTCCAAATCAGATTTAATTATAAAATACCGAATATTATCTAGAACTATATACTATAATAAATGTATATGTCTTCCCTGGTTTTTTTAAAAGCCCTATATAATTCGTATTATTAGTTCTCCTTCACAGTGAAAAAATATTTTCTATGTTGTAATTCTGGAATGAAGTTTATGTGGTTTTTAATCTACATATACTAATTGTAAGTACTTAGTCACATTTTCCATCTTATTTCATAGAAATCAATTGGAGACATATATACCATAATTAGGTATTTAACTTTGCATTTATTTAAAAATCAAAGCTCTGAATATAAATTATTAAATATATTATATGTGATAAAATATTTATAAGTATATTTTCACAAGAAGTGTGTATAATCCTATTGAAGTGGGTGGTGTAGGCTTGACTAGGGGCCATCTCTTTTATAGTCTGCAAAATAATTTTCCACCAAGTCTCCCAGTCCATCTTCGTTATTGCTGTCTTGGGATCTGCTATTACATCAAGAAGAAAAGAAGCACAAAGTGAGCATTTTACTTGGTTAATTGATTAATAAATATATTCTTTTTAAAAAAAATTCTATACATTCTATAGTTATCATACTTCCCCTCCTCTAGATCTTCTTCATCTCCCTATTCACCCAATTTCATGTTCTTTCCCTGTCTTTTGAAAGAATAAGAAAGAAAACAAAAACCCAAATAATATATGAAAAAAAGGATTAAAATAAAGATGCAAACTCCAGACAAGTACTGAGTGAGCCATGGTGGTCAAGCATCTAGGGGGAAAGCTTATGGATAGATCAAACATGTGATAGTCTGGGGCAAGAGGGACTAAAGTATGATGTGTGATATTGTAATTGTACATACAAACTGATACCATATGTGATTAAAAACATGGAGTAAATCTTATAAAAGTTTCAAAATAAATTAGTGTAAAAATTGAAATATCATATTTTGATAATGTGAACTATGCTACAAATTCATGAAATGACCTTATAAAGAGAAAATATGGTTTATCTATGGAATTTTTAAATGAGTAGAGACTATAAAATAATTGACAATATGACCTGTATGTAGACACTACAGTGTACTTGATAAAGCCATAGAATAAAGTAGTATTAATTAATATTTCACAATAGGAATCAAATGTTTCTGTACCAATATCAATGGTAATACATTCTTAAATAAATTGTGAATAAGAAACCTATTCTGTGTAGATTGGTTTCATATAATGCATCTAACTACTCTATCTTCAATAATTACAGTGAATCCCTCCCACTCTTGGAGCATAGATTTCACTTTGGATTTTTCCTGAGATTACAATAAGAAAGTAGAAAGGTAAATCTCCAGGGGAGGGACCTAAGAGATATTATACAAGTGAGATGAGCTAGACTAAATCAATGCGTCATGATAATATGAACAGAAGGCATAAAGTGATGAAAATGTCATTTAAAAATATGTGACATATCCTCAAGTTAGAGACTTTTAACTGGTACCTTATAAATATGTTTCAAAAGTGCCCAAATCAAAGTGGTTTGAGATTGTCACAGGCCAGAAAACCCTCTAAAGATAGGAGTCTCTGATGTAATTTGACATGAAGGGAAAAAAAAGACATTGGGGAAAAAGTAGGCATATCAATAAAACATGGACTTTAATTGACAAAATATCATAATTAACTTGAGTTTGACATTTATATTCTAAAGATAAAATAGGCACAACTACACTTGAATTATGTGGCTATTCATGAAACATATATTCAAACTTTAACTTTGAAGGCATTCTAAAATCAAGGTACCTATGAAAACGATCAAAATTGCTCATCTGATCTGGCATTTCATCTTAGAAGACAGGAGGACAGCAAGAAAGTCACACATGATAAATCACACAATCTTGTTGACTACTATAAAATAACAACTATAATCTAAATGATAAAGAGACAAACAAATAGTGGAAATTGTAAAAGTTTGAACATGAAACAATTTGGTGAAGACATTAAAAGACAAAAGTGTCTCAGATGTTTCTGGTAAGGGATTTTAAATAGTACAAAATTAGCTGTTTGACAGTTTGTCCAGTGGTTAATCACTCATTGACGATGTGATGCAATTATTTCACTTGAGGTATTTACTCTGTATCTCATCACAGAAGAGAAAAGTTCTGTATATATTTAAGAAAAATTATTAAATATATTCCTTATTATGGAATGCAGATGTACTGTAGAAGTCAGAATGTCTATTGTAGATGACAACTACAAAACGTTGCATATAATTTTTAAGTTCAGGTTTGCCAGTACTTGGTTTTTGGCTTAGGCAAGCCCTATTGACCAGTCAGGTACAAATTGGGGTAAAATACTGTGGAAAATGAGGGCAGATTGTTTCCAAAGTAAGTATACATACCTTGATCTAATGCAATCAATCATTTGTCAATGCATCCACACTGAAAAATGGAAATGGTTTCTCTAGTGCAGCCCCATGTTTGCTATGGAAATTAGAAGGGAAATCTATGAAGACAGCATTTCTAAACAGTTATCAAAAGGTAGTTTGTAGAAAACATCCATAATTACTATAACTATTATTAACAAATTTGAGTTCCTCTCATATATGTGGATTTTGATCTTAATTTCTACATTCAGTTATCTTTGGGTATATTTTCTTGTAGTCTAATGATTTTATCCTAATAACACCATCAATAGTCTAGAATGCTTGTCTACAGAAAAAGGGCTGATGAAGTTAAACTTATACTTTGGTAAATTCTTATCAAAGGTTAGCCAAAGATCTACCTTCTGAGGCAGCTCTACTTGGTGTTAGGAACGGGAAACTTGAGAGGTGTCAGGAAAACTGGTAATATTCCTAGGACCTTCCCTGTCAGTTTTTCAAAGGCAGAATGGTAGAGCATGTGACCAAACTTCAGTTTTCTTTGGGTTATCATTATTTGATATTCTATATATGCAAATATATACATATATTCATGTAGGTGGTATAATAATTTTAAAATAGTCCAAATCTGAATCTTCCTTTGAGATAAAAAAAATTGTATTTCATCACAAACATAGCATATCTCTTTAAGTGTCATTTACTTTCTGACTGTGCATATAAAGATGAAGGTGCAGCAATTTAAATTATTGATTGAATACCCTGGTTTCTGGGCACTCCCTTGGGCCATGATGGGGCCCGAGAGACATCCTGCAGCTGGGGTGATGCCAGTTTGAGTTGCTTGCACTGCCACCTGGGCACATGGTGGCATCTGGACCCAGACTGCTTCTGAGAACCATGTCTGAGGCCATGGTCCTACAACACCCAGGGTCTGTGATGATATCCATGACCCATGTTGTCACAAAGGGTCATATGGATGCTTGGGTACTGGGTCACCACCTGAGGCCATACTGGGAATCAGAGCATGTGCTGCAGCTGGGGCCATGATGATCTTGGTGCCTTCATTGCCACCAGTGACCACAGTGTCAACCAGACATGAGCTGCAGCTCAAGGGTCCATGTCTGGATCCGTGGCCCTAATGCCTGAGATCTCAGATGCCACCTGGGGTCTATCATGCAGCTGGGGTAAAATTGAGCTGAGTGGCCTGTGCTTCCACCAAGGGCCATGGTAATATCCAGACCTGGGATGCCATTGAGGACCATGTCTGGGTCCAGTGTTCTACCACAAC
>NW_023411906.1:0-10696 GCF_903995425.1 Onychomys torridus | reverse complement strand
AAACAAACGAAGAAGCAGGAAGATAAGATAAAAAAAGAATCCGGGTGGTGGTGGTGGCGGCAGTGGCACGTGCCTTTAATCCCAGCACTCAGGAGGCAGAGCCAGGAGGATCTCTGTGAGTTCAAGGCCTGCCTGGGCTACCATGTGAGTACCAGGAAAAGGTGCAAAGCTACACAGAGAAACCCTGTCTTGAAAAAAGAAAAAGAAAGAAAGAAAGAAAGGACACCAGTGGCCAACCACTAACCTAAACAGCAAGCAATTGTGTAAGAAGTAAAACAAGGTGTACAAAATAGAGAAAGATAAAATCCAAAAGATAGATGGGATAATTTAAGTTGAGAAAAGCTAGCTAGAAACAAACCAAGTTAATGCCAGGCAATTAAAAGAAAAAATAAGACTCTGTGTGTGTGATTTATTTTAGAACTGGGTAGCAGGCCACCAAAAGAGTAAAGAGTTAAAAAAGAATATAAAAAAGAATAAAAAAACACGAGGTCTCATCCTCACAACTTCATACAGTGAACCCTCCCAATCTTCTCCCTTGGTTTCTGTCTCTGCCAATCATAGATGCCTGGAAAAATACAGAATTTTAAGCAGAGGCTAAGAATTCATGACCTTAAATTTTGGTTCTCTCTTGTTTTCAGGACCAGCAGATGATGGGGGAATCCTGTCAAAGTTTGACTTCTTGATTTGGATGGACACTAACAAGCTTTGGACCACAGGTGAAGCAGGTTTTGTATGAAGTTGCTTCCTGGGACTAGAAATCACTTTGCTTACTCATTTCTTAACTTGAAGCTCTAGCTAGATAGAGTCTTAAACTAAGGTCACCTTCCTTTACCCTGGGGGGTTTCCATTTTCTGTATAATGGTCATAAGGTCCTTGAAGACCCTTGCCTATTATAGCACTTCACTGCCCTCTGAAACTATCTTTTAATTTTCAATTGTTTCTGCCCAAACACAAACAATAAGAGGTCCAGCCTGTATTGTTTGCTGCCAGGGTCTGTGGGAAGAGTCTACCAACCAGCTGAGGATTCTAATCTGAGGGATATTCAATGAAGCTAAGCACACAGTAATTCTTTGGTAAAGCAATGTGAGGCTTGACGTTTCCAGGGTCTCAGAGAGAGGTGATAAGGACTCACACATAAAGCGATTAATTGTCAGCTTCCAATTACAACCCAAAAGGGGAATGACTAAAGGGGAGTTCTCTGGTAGAGTCAACTAAAGGCTAAGATCAATTAGGAAATTTGTGTGCTCACACTATAATCTAGAAATGGCTAGGTAGAATGTTAGGCAATTAAAAGTCACAATAAGTCACAAGAAAGTAAACTGTCTTTGTTGCCAGTTTTCCCACTCATCCCAGCTTCAGCTGCTCTCTGATAGGGAGGGGGACATATGTTAGGTGGCTAAGCACCTTATGTCAGAGCATGTAGCATTTGGTTAGTGAAACGCTTTCACTCAGAGTAATTGCTGACCAGAAAAATCTAGGACTATCACCTGGCTGAGGAGGAATTAAAAACTTAACTGGCACAAGAAAGAAGCTTGGCACCTATTGCCTGCCTGGCCTGGAGGCAATCTCCTTCAGCCAGTGGGAAGCTCCTGCCTTAACTCAGTATCTAGCAAAAGGCTAAAACATCACCCAGGAATGTGAGTAGTAAATGTCTGAAGTTACATTCTTGTGTATATAATCCGAGGTGAAGGGAAGGGGTTGAAGGTTTAATTGTTTGTGGTTCTTTTCTCTATCTGTGAGTGAGATGTGCTGATGTTTATCTATGAGCAGTTTTCTCCTTGGAAAAAGGTATGTTTGTTGAAATACTTTTGTCCAGAGAATGGCCCTAGCCAGTAATATGTTACTGATAAATAAACACAGCTGGGGACAGTTGTCCAATTACCCCAAATATATAGGGAAAGTTGTAGCCAAGATTGAGATGCAATTGTGAGGTTACATGTACACGTATGATGGAGATGCATGGTAAATGGGGAGATTCAAACCTGTTACTGCACAAGAAGTCTACAACAACAAACAGCCAGTTCATTCAAAATACCATAATTCCATGACAACTTGCATGATGGTTTCCTCTAACAGAACCCTTAGTTCTGATAGGTTGACTTTCTGAACACTAGTTGTCACTGCTGTATATGGTCATGGGCTTTCACTACCAGTGGCTCTCAATAATGCCCCACTTATTTTCTTCTGTTGATGACCTGACTGACTCATAGGTAATAACCCCTCCAACAGATTCATATTCCATTTAAGAAACTAGCCCATATTTCTTAATTCATGTGAATAAATATCCTGTGCATTGACAGAATAAGAAAGAATTTGGAGCCAAAATATCACACAAATGACTGTTAGCCTAATTTTTATTGAGTCTGTTTTTGACTGAAATCCTAAATTCTCAATCTCCACTTCTGCCATTACTCTTAACATTCCCATCTTCCTGGTCATACACGATGGGTCAATAATGTTCTGTGTGCAACTTTCTGTGGTTTTTGCAAACTAAGGTCCTGATATCTTCCACATTCTTCCAAAAATAATATTCTCAGAGTAAGGAACATGTAGGAACTCAGGTGAACAACCCTGGTCAGGAGTGATAAGTAATAGAATGACATAAGTAAGCCACAAATGGAGTAGTGATAAGCTATAAGCTATGTGTGGAAGTAGGGATAAGACTAGAAACCTAGCCAGAAAGGGATATAAAAGAATAAGCCTCAGACCCAACCAAAAGAGCTTGTCAGACCCTCTCATGAGAGGTCTTTCCTCTGCCAGAGAGGTGAGATCCTGTCTTCAGTGCAGGTGTCGCTGACCAGAAGTAGGCTGACCCAAGATCCAGAGGAACAGATGTAGCAAGTCTTGAGCTGTACACCCAGAAAGGTACTACCACTTTCATTTGGAAGATGAGATAAATATTGCTTGTAATCTTACTGTGTGAATAAATGAGTGTTATACCAAGTCTGAATCAAGAGTGATTATTCCTCCCCCGTAATTGGGGTTTGTGCTCGCTACACTAAAGTTCTACCTAGCATCAAAATCACTGTTGTTGATCCATTTTTTGTTCTAACATGCTTTTGTCTTGCTATGACTAAAGCCTCTAAGCAAAAACATCAGACAATTAATGAGTTTATTTGGCTGATTGTGTCAGGTCACACTCCATCATTTTGGGAGCTTAGGATAAAAACTCAAGCTAACAAATGAAGGCAAAACTCATGGGCAAAGATTGCTTCCTGGCAGGCTGGAGAGATGGCTCAGAGGGTAAGAGCACTGGCTGCTCTTCCAAAGGTCCTGAGTTCAATTCCCAGCACCCACATGGTGGTTCATAACCATCTTTAATGGGATCTAATGCATCTTCTGGCCAGCAGTCATATATTCTCTATACATGAATAAAATAAATCTTTAAAAAAAAAATTGCTTCCTGGCCTTCTCTCTTGTCTAGTCACTGTCTCATGCTCAGTTAGCTTCCTTTCTAACCCAGGCCCCCTTCCTTCGGGTTATTGTCACCCTAGGTGGAATAGCCATTCTTGCTACCCTAGGTAGAGGATCCTTCTCATTTCAATCATCAATCAGTGAAATCTCGCACAGAAATAACACTTTCTGGCTTTTATAAATAAAGCCACTGTCAACATAGTTGAGCATTTGTCCTTGTGGTAGGGTGGAGGAGCATCATTTGGGTATATGCCCAAGCTGGATCTTCATGTACATTGACTCCCATTTTCTGAGGATTGCATATTGATTTCCACAATGGCTGTACAAATTTGCACTTGTCAAAGCAGTGACTCCCCTTGCTCCATGTCCTTGCCAGCATTAGCTGTCACTTGTGTTATTCATCATCCGATTCTGACAGATATAAGATGAAATCTGAAAGGATTTTTAATATGCATTTCCTTAATGGCTAAGTGTAGATGTAACCATCTTGTTAAATAAGAAACACGGAGCCAATTGCAGAGTTAAAAGCCAAGAGGTCAGAGCAATAGCTGAGAGCTGAAAACCTAACCTTTCACTATTGCTCCGTCTTTCCTGTCCACAAGATAGCAACTTCCAGTACACTGTCTTTTATAAAGGCTTTCTCTTCTGCCTTCTCATTGGTTGTAAACCCAGCCAAATGATCTCCTTATCAGTGCCTGTCTGTACAGACCTACAGGTCTTCCATGGTTGGTATTAAGATTAAAGATGTATGTCGCCATGGTTGCTGTATCCTTGAACACACAGAGATCCTGCCTAGTCTGCCTCCCAAGTGCTGGGATTAAAGGCGTGCACCACCACCACCCACCTTCTGCTATGACTTGCTCTGACCCCAAGGCAACTTAATTAATATACAAATAAAATCACTTTTCAGTACGAATAAAATATCACAATAGCTAAGAATGTTAAACATTTCTTCAACTGATTCTCAGCAACTTTAGATTCCTCTACTGAGAATTCTTTTTAAAAGTATATCCCATTATAAATGGATTATTTGGTTTGTTGTTGTCAAGGTTCTTTGGTTCTTTATTATCCTGAGTGAGTCAAATATGGTATGAAAAACATGGTATCTAGTCACTTATAAGTGGATATTACTAATTCAGTAAAGTACAATCATAGTAATCACAGTTAATCAAGGTACCATCCATCGATTCTGTGAGACTAAATCATAAATAATGGCCTTAGGAGAGGTTTGTAGCTCTTCCTTGGAAGAGGAAATAGAATAGATTTTTTTGGGTGCACTGATGGCAAATTGGGATGGGAACAGAAAGGTTCAGGTGAGTAAGGAAGAGACAGAGGTGGAGAAGGTAGGAAGAGGTAAGTGGAATAGGGGAGCTTTTAGCAGGGGCTATGAAAACAGTGCAGTGCAAACATCCTGGAACCTATAAGGTTGACCCTAGTTAGGACTCCAAACAATTAAGAATATGAAGGCTGAACTAGCAATTTTCTGTAACCACATAAGGCTCCAGTGATGGAACTGGGATACCAAGCCAGCCACAGACCTTTCAACTGACACTTGACCTGCCTGCAAGGTATGCTGGGTCAAGGGTGCCAGGCCACCAGCACATGAAATTTTCACAATCCCTCCATTCCAATCAGTCTCATCTGTCTTCATTCTCAACACTTCAATTAGTAAATGCTTAGAGATTATACAATCACTCCTCCTGCTATAATCAGGTCCTTGTTTTAATAATGGTGACTTCAGCAGTTTATTACCTACCCTGTTTCCCCCAGTAGTGTGCCCAATAAACTATTCCTTCTATTCTGGTCTGAAGGTTGAAACCATGCTCCAAATGCGAGTCCTTTCCCTTTTACAAGAATAGATATTAAATTTGATGACTCAAATGGTTACTTTTTAAAACTAGAGGTGATACAATCATTCAATTTAAGATGTTGCAGCTGTAGTATAGAGGAGAGCAAGATCACTGACCTGGAGAGCAACAGACTGGGACCAAAAGAGTGTCCACAAAAGAGAGCTTCTGTCAGAAACATTTTTCTGAAAGATCAAAATGCACATGTCCTACAATTAATAGGACAGGGATTCTGGCTGCAGGTTCCCACCCACTTCTGGGGAGGCCCCACCACACTGTCTCCTGCACCTCATGATCTGCCACTCCCCATCTGGAGAGAGCAGCCCCTCACTCACCATGTTGTGGTTTCCCAGCTTGTCCATGCTCTCTGCTCAGCTCCCTGCAGCAGCACTCACAGAACAGCACACAAAACCACTGGTGCCTTCTCCTCTTCAAAGTCAAGCCTGAAGCTGGCTGCTGGAAGGACCCTGAACCACTTCTGATTGGCAGTTTGCCTGGAGGGGCTGATTGGCTAGTGAGGCCTGAGCAAAAAGAGCATCACCCATAGGGTTACACTATGCTTAAAAACAATAGTTCCTACATCTGCCTTTCCCCACAGACAAAGATATTTTCTAAATCAGCAGATATATGCAATTCAATAGCAGTTGCCCCTGGATCCAATACAAATCCTGCTATCTTATGGCACTCCACAGGCACTTTCCCTTCTTCCCCCTGGACACAATGTCGTTAGCTAGAGTGTGCAGCCCACTGCACTGTGTGGTGTGCAGAGATTCCCTGTAGCTTTGTGCCTTTCCTTTCCTGGAACTCACAGGGTAGCCCAAGCTGGTCTCGAACATACAGAGATCCACCTGGCTCTGCCTCCCGAATGCTGGGATAAAAGGCATGTACCAACACCACTGGGTGGGAAATGTAGTAATTAATAGACAGACACTCCACAGAGGGGCATCCTGGGAAATGGAGTCCTAAGCACACAAATTGTATAAAGAGAAAACAGGACATTCCTTCTCGAACCCAAGAGGCATCATGGGAAATGTACTTTGGAATAAATGGATAATACAGAGAAAACTATCTTAGGAAATGAAATCCTACACACACTTATTGTTATAAGGAAAGGCATCCTGGTAAGTGACCCAAGAGGCATGATGAGAAATGTAGTTTTTAATAGAAAGACACTATAGAGAAAGGCATCCTGGGAAATTTAGTTCAACACGTACTGATGCTATAAGGAAAGACAACCTGGGAGAAGACCCAACAGGCATGCTGGGAAATGTAGTTTTAATCAGACAACCACTAGAGACAAAGGCATGCTGGGAAATAGAGTCCAAGCATGCTGATGTTATGAAGAGGGAACAGGAAATTTCCTTCTGACTCAGGAATGGAGGAAACTGGACATGTGATGACCATCAGAGATGCCTGCTGAGGGCAACCTGACACTAACACCCTGACCCTGACCTTGCCCACCTGACCCTGAACCCGAGCTGCTGAGGCAAAACAAACCTGCCGAAGGTCAAGTTACCTGCTGAGGGCCCTGTACACCTGCTGAAGAAAAGGGGAATGTCCTGGGGACACAGGACACCTAGGAAATGGAGTCCAAGATATCATGGTGCTGTGGAGCAAGGCATCCTGGGAAATGAAGTCCAACGTACTGATGCTCTAGAGAAAGGCATCCTGGGAAATGAAATCCAGATGTAGTGATGCTGTAGAGAAAGGCATCCTGAAAAATGAAGTCCAAAATGTAGACATCTAACTCAAACCCTAACCCAACCTTAACACCCTGACCCTGACTCCCTGACCCTGACTCCCACCCTCACACTGCTGAGAGCACAACAACCCAGTAGAAGGTCACAAGCATCTGCTGAGGCCCTGGACACCTGCTGAAGAAAAGGGGAAATTCCTGAGGACACAGGGTACCTGGGAAATGCAGTCCAAAATGTCATAGAGTTATGCAGGAAGACATCCTGGGAAATGAAGTCCAGAATATACTTATGGTATAGAGGAATCCTGGGAAATGAAGTCCATCTTGGTGAAGTTTAGAGAAAGACATCCTGGAAAATGACGTCCAAATGTACTGATGCTCTAGAAAAAGGCATCTTGGGAAATGAAGTCCATATGTAATGATGCTGTACAGAATGGCATCCAGGAAATGAAATTCATATATAATGATGCCTATAATGAAAGGCATCCTGGGAAATGAAGTCCACCATGCAGTTGTGTATAGAGAATGGTATCCTGGGAAATGAAGTTGAGAATATAGTGATGATGTAGAGAAAGGCATCTGGTGATTTGAAGTCCCAATGTAGTGATGCTCTAGAGAAAGGCATCCTGGGAAATGAAGTCCAGAAATTCTGTCTGAGAAAAAAATCATCCTGGGAAATCAAGTTGAGAATTTACTGATGCTGTAGAGAAATGCATTTTGGGAAATGAAGTCCTTATATAGTGATGCTGGAGACAAAGCCATCCTGAGAAAGGAAGGCCAGAATATACTGATGCTGTAGAGAAAGGCATCCTGGGAAATGAAGGTGTTTTTTGTATTTTTGTTTTTTGTTTTTTGTTTTTTTCTGACACAGGGTTTCTCTGTGTAGCTTTGAGCCTTTCCTGGAACTCACTTGGTTGACAAAGCTGGCCTCGAACTCACAGGAAAAAACTTTTTGTTTTGTTTTGTTTTTAATAAATTTCATTGCTGTTACATTATCTGGCATCTCTGGATAATCCCCTGGGAGGCAGTATTTAAAGATGAATTGGTAAATATAAAATTAATGGGGATGAAGAAGCATGAAACTTCAAATATTGTATACATGTCCAGCGCATGTCATGCTATGTTGTGAATACTGGTGTGAACCATTGCTGCTTGACAAAGTTCCAGCATTTTGACATTGCAGATGAGCTACATTTCTCCAGTACCTTTTTCCTTTTATTGTTAGTGATGCTCACTACTAATGATTTCCCTTTAAGGAAATTTGTGCAGTCTGTGGCAAATGATAAAAATGTGTACAATGGTAGACTGTCTAAACAAAATAATTATTTGGAAAAAAAATCTCTGCCACTGCTGAACCCAGAATTCCATTGTGTCCTCTTAAATGCACCAAGAAGACGAAAGTTAGAGATTTACTAGACAAACCTGATTGCAAGGATGAGATGTATACTTTTCATCCAGAGTCTAAGGTAATGAAAGGCAAGAGTTCAGTTAATAAATATAGAGAAATTAGAATGGCATTGCATAATGAAAAAAAAAGTAAGACCTCAGGATCTTCAGTTTTAGGAGTTCTGAGGGGAAAAGGCCTATATAGTAAGATTAAGAAATTGTAGTATAGTGTCTGTTTTCCAGAAGAAGTATTTTATCCCAATTACAGGCATTTGGATAAGGGTCTCTATTCCTTCAAAAACTTCAGGAAAGAGAGTGACTAGTTGTTAAAGCATTCATTCTCCTTATCTGTGGCAGGAGGAACATGTGGTCCTTTCATTAACATATGGATGATTTCTATTCTCAAGGTCAAGGCTAGCTTCCTCCACCCATGATTTCAAGCCACATGCCAGCTCCTAAGCCTTCTTTTCTCCTACTTAATCCTACTTGCAATTGTAGAGTATAAATGGTATCTTTTTCAATAAAATGTTGGCAGCCATCTCGATTGACCTTCAGATCATGTCCATCTCCTCCTTCTTTCTAACCACTGCAAACTCCAGACATCTTAGGAACCTGAGGCCCACTGCCCAAGCAGGTCTCCAGGAAAATATACAATGGATTGCTTGTTATCCTACATTGTTACATCTCTTGAAGACAGATGAAAATATTGATTTAAAATACTCAGGGTATTCAGTGTGTCTTAAGGTTTTTTGATTAAGCATTTTAACACTAACATGGGTGAAATATGATAACAAAATAGCACTCAATGGGGTACCTCATCTGCCCTTGTGCTTGTACTGAGGAGACAGACACATAAGGGTCATGAGTTCAAATGTGTTTTTGATTAATTATGGATATCCCAGCCAGGATGAATAACAAACCACTCAAGAGAATCTGTGAAGACATAAAACCAAAAGCAGGGACAAACTCTCAAAGACAGCAGTTTGGGGATATTATGAATAAAGCTGCTATGAACATAGTTGAGCAAGTGTTCTTGGGGAAGGATGAAGAAGCATCTTTTGGGTATATGTCCGAAAGAGGTTATAACTGGGTCTGTAGATAGGTCAATTCGTAGTGTTCGAAGGAACCACCATATTAATTTTAAAGCTGTACAAGTTCCCACTCCCCTCAGCAATAGAGGTATGTTCGCTTTACTCCACTTCCACACCAGCACGGGCTGTTTCTTATGGTATTAATCTTACCCATTATGACAGGTTTAAAAAAAATCGCAAAGGACATTTTTAGCACATCCTTCATGGCTAAGTGTGGAATATTTTTAAAATTGTTTCTTAGCCATTTTAGATTCCTCTGCTGAAAATTCTGTGTTTAGATGTGTACGTCATTTGTGTTGGTTATTTGGTTTGTTGATGTCTAGTCTCCTGAGTCATTTATTATACTAGGTGAGACAACTGAGGAACACAACATTATATGTACTCATTTATAAGTGTGTATTAGCTGTTAAGTAAAGAATAATCACAGTACAATCCAGAAAGCCAGAGAAGATAAGTAACAAGACTGTTGTAGTGAGGGATGCATAGATCTCCCTAGAAAGAGGAAATAAAACAGATTTTGTGGGTGGATGGGCAGCAGGTGTAGGAATGATCAGAAGAGGAAGGAAAGGACAGAGGGAGAGAATACATGGAAAGATGATTGGAATGGGGGAGGTTTTAGGGGGAAATGTGAAAATCTAGTGCACTGGAAATTTCCAGGAAGCTATAAGTGTGACTGAAGTGAGGACGCCAAGTAGTTGAGAATAGAGAACCAGAACTGGACAGATTCTGTAGCCACACAAGGCTCCCAGTGGTGATAACAATCAAGCCAAAAAATATTTGAACCACACTTGTCCTCCTTGCATGATACACTGGGGCAACAGCAGCTCACAGCTTGTATAATGCCCAACCAATGACTGGTGTAACTTGAGGCCACAAGAGGGAGCCCATGACCAACACTACCTGGATATTCAAGAACTGGAAGAAAATGGATCAGAGAATTAAGGGAGGACAAAATACCAAAGATGGCAAAGAAAAAGTCAAGGAAATGATTCCCAATCTATTCTACTATAAACAGAGAATGGTGCCTGTTTCACCACTGGACTGGCCATCTGAAACTACCTAGTAATTTTCTCTGCAAAACACAGATTTTTCACTTCTTTGTTTCTTTTTCACTGGAGATATGCATGAGTCATCAATAGTAAACATGCAACAAAATCAATATTTTATCTAAGAATCAGGCCCATTGCTTTTAACTATGGCTTACTCAGTTTCTTGGGAATGGAGAAAGTAAGAAAGATTTGGAGCCAAAATATTTAGAAATA
>NW_023411905.1:0-2362 GCF_903995425.1 Onychomys torridus | reverse complement strand
AAGTTCGAGTTCATTGTTATCTTAGTACTGGTTAGTGTCTGCTCTATATCTTTTTTGTTTATTATTTTTTGTATGACCTTTTATACTCTTTGTGTATCTTGTTTCTTCACCTTTTTATTTTAGTTTTAGTATATGAAGGCAGGCAGCAGCGGATTGACAAAAGTTGGAAGAAACTCACCCCTTCAGCTACAGAGCATAACCATATGGGTCTAATTGAACTGTATGAAAGGAAGACTAAAGCAAAGTGACTTGAGTACTTTAATGACATAGGGCCTGGAGAATCCATGCCTATGTCCCAAGGGTATGCCCAAGGTGAGGAAATGCTGTGACGCACCCAAAGAAGTAGGGGCAGAACTATCCTCTATTGGTACTCATGAGCTATGTATCTGTCCTCATCTGCCATGGCTAGGCATGTGTCTCCCTCTCTAATGCAGTCAACCAGCCCTGGAAGGCATAAGATAGCCCAACCATGTAGATTTGGAGGACAGCGTCAGCTCATATTTGATGTAGTGCAGGTAAATCCTAGTGTTCTTAGAGCTTATCAGCACTAAGCCTTCATAGCATATATCCAGGTTCAAAGTATCTGAACGTCTAATAATTTGGTGGATTGTCAGGGAGTTTCCTTCCTCCTTATTGCCATCAGATTCCCATGAAAACTGAAGGACTCCATTGGGATGAAGTACAGCAACATCCTACCCAGAGAAGGACACCTAATTAATTACCACTTTGTGCCTGCTGGATTTCATTCCACTCAGAACTAGGTTAGGGATGTCCCAGAAAAGCAGCTGCAGGCTTGAAAATTCATGGCTCTCCCAACTTAACCATTGGAAATTATTTACGCTGAGTCTGCTCTTTGGGCACCCAGTCAAGCTGGATAAGTCCATTACTTCCAACAAGTTCCCAGATGCTGAGCCCCAGTACTGAAAGGTCCAGCTCAAGCTCCAACTCCTCCAGGAAGCTCACCACCCCCTTCCTAGGATTCACTGTGCCCTCCCCAGAACCATTTATTTTTCCATGTTTTACACTGAGACTGAAGCCCAGCTTCCTTCCACCTCTCTCTGGTCTCCCCATGTTCTCCATTCTCCCTCTCAAGCAGCAGTCTTGGGTTGCTGACATGTCTATGGGCAGTGAAAGAATACCCAAGTCACTTGATGTCCTAAAACACTGGTGACATCAAGAGAATGCCAAGGACTCCCCAGAATTTGGTAGCTAGTAATGAGAAGGGACTATTTGGTTCACCAGCAGTTGCCCTCACCTACCTACAAATTACATCATCTGCAATACATTGTTGCTGTACTGCCCTTCCCAGGAGCCTTCTCAAAAACACAAAGACCTTCATCACCTCCTCATTACAAACCCAGGGATTTCTCTTTCCTTCATTAGAATTTATTCACTACTTCATGTACAGGAAGTTGAACACTCACTTCCAAACACATTTCAGGAACTGTCTCATCCAACTCAGGAAACCTCTAGTCAATAGCACAAGAAAAAATAAAGGTTTCTAGGTAACTAAGTAAGGATGGTAGGGAGGAAAGTTCAGTCCCCTGAAAGCAACAAGCACATTGTGGAGGATGCATAAGGCTCTTCGTATGGTGGGAGATTATGAGTGTCTTGTCAGAACAAAGGTAAGTCCCACAGTTGATGAAAAGTATACCTGAACTTCAGCAGAATTCATTCCAGCCATTATATATACCAAATGTGTGATAAACTAGTGACATGTCAGGCTGCAGTTATAAGAACCAGTATTCCCCAGGGTAGTCCTCAGACACAAAAGCATAAACTCCTATGAAGAATGATGGGCCATTCCTTCATTAAAGTTTGAAGAAAGATGAATGGCTATTGAGAGGCCACACACAGATATGCAAAGGCATTTACAGAAAATAATATCTGTCACAGTATGGGAACAGCATGTAATGTGCTACTGCTGTGGTACTTCACCTAGAGCTACATGAAAGCTAAATTCCTTGATCGGGAGCCTCCTGTGACAATGTGCATGCCCTTAGGGAAGGTGACACAGCCAGCTTAAATTACAACATCCATCAGAGCATGAGAGAGGTGGGCAAAGAACACAAGAGGACAGATTATTAGTAGTCAGATACCATAGCCCATTCCTGGAGCCCCATTTCAAACTTTGAATTTACTGACTGTCCTGAAATGAAGAACTAGCACTGTGTTTGGTCTGGTTTGAAAATTCACCAGAAGTCTAGACTGTGGCTTCAGAAGTGTGCTTGATGGATCCCAGAACAAATGAGTGATGTGAGGCAAACTATGTCTTTTCAGATGTTTTTTCAGCATTAGTAAGGTCATGATTTAAAAGTAATTCAGCTATTCAGTACTACTCAAATTCTAGATAACCAAAGGT
>NW_023411904.1:0-8265 GCF_903995425.1 Onychomys torridus | reverse complement strand
CTTGAAGGTATCTAGATAATCCTACTGAGTAGCCAAGATAATCCTGATCAGCAAGTTGTGGTTCCCCACCAATAAGTCCAACCCAATGGTTTCAAATGTGGTTTCATGCTCAAAGTCTAGATCAATACTTTCAAAATTTACCTTACCCCATATCCCTTCTACCCAATCCCAAGTTGCCAAAGCATGTAATTCCCAAATTTTGCTGTTGTTTTTCCCTAGAAAAAACTCTCTAGCCCTGGGCTCACTGCTGCTGCCACATTTCCCTTTATCAGAAGTCTGGTGGGCCAGGTTCAAGCCTGATAATTCAAGGACACTTATGTGTCTGCATCAGAAACTATCTCCTTGGTGGTCTCTTGGTTGGTTTTTGTTTTTGTTTGTTTTGTTTGTTTGTTTTGGTTTTCCTTTTGTGGTTTTTTTGAGACAGGGTTTCTCTATATAGTTGTGGTGCCTGGCCTGGTTCTCACTCTGTAGAACAGGCTGGCCTCAAATTCACTGGGATTCACCTGGCTCTGCCTCCCTAGTACTGGAATCAAAGGCATACACCACCACCACCTGGCCATGATATTCTCTTAATTGAAGTTGTAACGTATTATAGGTATCCTAAAAGTACATATAATTATCTGTACAAAGGCATTATTATCAAAATACAACACAAGCCTTCATTTCAGTTATAATCCTTTTTTCTACAACAAGGCACATTGCCTTAGATGGTACTTAGAACTATCTTCCTCTACCACCCATTCTGTATTTCTTCCATGCTCTGCAAGTACTACAGCACATCTGGTTCTTTTCCTGGAGGAGTGACCTATATTTTCATTACTGATGTGTCCATGCCCTTTGTCATCCTCCCTGGATTAGATTGTCGTAGTTTCCCAATGACTTTAATCACAGGGCACAGTAGCACCAAGAGATGCCCTAAAGGATCTCCTGCACTCCAGACATAATTCTTTTTTCCTTCATTGTTGAGAGACCGTCCAATTTCTCTATGGTAATCTGTAAATATCACCAATCTCAATGATGTTATTCCATTCTTAGTCTGTTGTTTTCAGGGCATTTGAAGACAAAAATGGCCAAGGCAAAGTCTGAGTTTCCAGCTCAATGGAAAGGTTTTTGTGCCTTCTGATAGGTGCACAATGGTTTCTGAAAAACAAACAAACAAAAACCAAAAAACTTCTAGACCAGCAAAATTTAGTGTTGCAGAAACAAGCAGCAAAACTCTCCTAATCAGTCACTTGGGACAATAGTGAGTGGAACTATTCCATTTACCAACCCTTGATTCCTAGACACATGGATCCTGGCAGTAGGAGAAAATGTACCATATATTGGATACTGATTGAGAGCATACATTACCTCCTGAAGAATCTTCCCTGCCCTCAAGGTGCTGCCACCTAATTAATGTTGTAACAGTGTCTTCAACAGAACAAAGTCCTCTCCATCTTTCTTTCTGGCCATCTAGCCCTGAGATCCCATCTGACCAAGAGAGCACCCACCTAGCCAAGAGAGCCATCATCAGGCCCAGAGAGCTCCAATCTAGCCCAGAGAGCCCCCACCCTGCCCAAAAAAAGAGAGAGCTCTCATTGTACAAAGAGCCATTATTGGACAAAAAGTACATACAACAAAATAATGACCAATACAGCATCACCAGAACCTAGCCCTCCTCCAACAGTAAGCCTTGAGCATCACAAAATGGAAGAAGCAGAAGAAAGCAACCTTAATAATAACATCATGAGTATGCTACAGGCTTTTAAACAAGGAATCAAAAGTGAAATTGAGGAAAAGACAAACAAAAAAGTCGAGGAAATCAATAAAGAACATAAAATGTCAAACAAAAAACTGGGAAGAACACTTTAAAATAAAACTTGAGGAAAAGACAAAGTAGAAGAAAGCAATAAATTCCTGAAAGAAAACCATGATGAAGCCATGAAACCGAAGGACAAATGCGTATCCTACTGTCCTAATCTCAAACAAGCCTGGCTAGAATATATTTTTCTTTGGAGTGTTTTAGAGGCAGTCCTCCCTCTTGTAAATTCTATTTTGTGAGACTTACTATCTCCTGAGCATTAGTAAATTCTTTAAATCACCAATTCCACTCATTTGCATCACACCTTAGTAGCAGAGTGATACCCAATGCAGGAGATACCTTTACAACTGCTCACAAAATTAACTATACATGGACCTTACATGTAAAATTTAAATGCAAAATACAGAACCTCTACACAGTACTAGAAGGTATTCTCCAAGCTTGGCAATCTGCTTTCTGTGGGAGCACCAAAAGCTTGTTGAAGTTCAAAGATATTTTGTTTGATTTATTTATTTATTTACTTATTTATTTACTTATTTATTTATTTAGGTTTGTTTTTGTTTTTTTGAGATATGGTTTCTGTGTGCACTTTTGGTGCCTGTCCTGGATCTTGCTCTTTAGAACAGCCTTGATCACCTCTGCCTAGCTTCAAAGATGGTTTTAAGCACAGCTCCCTACTTCCAATACTGTGAGCAGATCATCCCCCTGAGCAGTTATTCAGAGGCCAGCCCTTGGGGAGTTTCAAATACCACATAGGACCTCATAGGACAAAGATTCTGCAGGCAGGTTCCCACACAGATGTGGGGAGGACCTACCACACTGGATCCTACACCTCACTATCTTCACATCATCTGCAAATAGTAACCCCTCACTCACCATGTCATTGTGTCCCAGATTAGCCATGTTCTCTGCTCTGCTCCCTGCAGTAGCACTCACAACACACCAAGCAAAACCAATAGCACCAGCACTTGTTGAAAGCCAAGTCTAAAGCAAGTGGCAGCAGGAGGGACCCTGTACCACTTTTGATTGCCAGGTCACCTGGAGGACCTGATAGGCTAGTAAGATCTGAGTGACAAGAGCACATCCCAGAGTTACAATGCACTTAAAAACACAGCACAATGGTTCCTGTCCCTCCCTTGCACCCCAGGCAAAGACTTTTTCTAGATCAGCAGAAATATGCATATCAGTAGCACTTGACCCTGACTGCAAATGCAGACCTTGCTCTCTTCCTGTTCTGGGTGCGTACTTCCTCTTCTTTGTCCTAGACACAATGTGGCTAGCTAGCTTGTACACTCCACTATACTTTGTGGGGTGGAGTGATTCACTGTCACACAGCTAGAAAGGTGGCCATAATAATAATAACTACAGAGAGATATAAAGACACACAAGGAGAGTGTTTGTTGTGTGACTTAACACTGATATCATATGAACTGAAGGTATTTTTTACCTAGTTGTCACAGGGACATCAGAAAACCAACAAGAAAAAAAAAAGCAGGGACTAGATCACAAACAGGTTAATAGGTCTTTCCCCCATCAGAAAACTGGATGATGTCTCCATTGCTTCAGGAGTTTTATTCCTGAAATTCAGAACATACTGTGGTCAAATTAATTTTAAAATGTACTCCTCACCGGGCGGTGGTAGCACACGCCTTTAATCCCAGAACTTGGGAGGCAGAGGCAAGAGGATCTCTGTGAGTTTGAGGTGAGCCTGGACTCCAAAGCGAGTTCCAGGAAAGGTGCAAAGCTACACAGAGAAACCCTGTCTCGAAAAAAAAAATGTAGTCCTCATGGCAAGTGAATACTGAGAGAATACTGGAGCTAGGAAGAATGCATTTATGAATAGCATTTGTAGCCAGCACATCTTCCTCCATAGACAGGTGAAAAAAAAAAAAAACACAAACCACAACTGTATTTATCAAGCTTCTCTGCATGACCAGGACTGGGAGAATAAATCTCTGCATATATGTAAGAAGTTTATTTATAGAAATATCTAACAAGAATGCAGGATAGGAAGATCATTTTAACTAGCCCTGCCTGCTGTCTTGTGAGACCAAAATGAGCCATCTTAGAAATCAGACCAAAATGCTTTCACCCTAAACCTAAGGCCTAAGATTTCTCCTTTTAGGTATAGGCCAAGAGTTACTAAAACCAGTCAGTCCAGATTCCAGAATCCAGGAAGTGTAAAACTACAGAGTCACAAGGTATTCATGAAGTAATGACTGCCAGACTACAGAGTGTCTGCTATCCTGGTTCCCTAGGTAACTGTTTGACTGAAGAATGTTCCAACCCTGGTTTCCAGGGTAACTGACCATAAAAATGGCCCCACCTGAGGGCAGCCAATGAGAGATGGTGGCGGTCAACAACTCCCTTAGAAGTAAAGATTAAGCCATGATTTCTAGAAAGTCCCTAGAAGGGAGCCAATCAGAATTGTACCCATACTAGCACCCCTAAATGATGTAACCTTGTGATTTTTTCCTTTAAAAACTGAGCTTGCACAAAGGCGGGCACTTCCTCCAGCCTCCACTGCATTGGATCTGCTGGACAACGTCCCTGCCTAGGCTTGTATTGCTTTGGGATATCCAGAATTAAACCTTGCTTTTGCATTCCGGCATGCTGGTCTTTGGTGGTCTCTCTGGGGGTCACAATCTGGGCTCAACAGTCTGTCTCACAGCTGTGACATCATTGCAGAGAATTTCATTTTTAAGACGTATTGTTGGGGGCTGGATACTATCTGAAATGAAATTTGGTGACCTTTTCTGGCATGCAGGCAGAACAGTGCATACAGAATAAAAATCAATGAATCTTAAAAAAAAAAAAAAAGACTTGTATAACCAATTATACTTCTGATCATTTTTTTGCACTCTTCCCTCATTTTGCAGAGATTTGGGCTTGGAAACTTCTTGAAGAACCATGTCTAAGTTAATTTTGGATCCTTTTAATCTTGTATTTCTTTTGGATAATTAGGGCTCAGTTGAGGATGAAATCAGGATCACCCATCACACCTCACTGCTATCATGACATTTTCCTGGGGCTGAATAGATGATTCAAGACCTGAGAGCACTGGTTGCTCATTGACAGGGCCTGACTTTGATTCCCAGCACCCAGGAGACAGCTCACTACATTCTGTCACTACAGACACCTGGGATCAGACACTCTCTTGTGACATACTCTGGTACTTGGCGTGTTCTTGATATACACACTGGCAAAACTTATTCATATAAATTAAACTTCATTCCTTTTGAAAATAACATATGCATAAAGAAAAACTTTTTCAAAGTATCAAATCACACATATATCTGTCTTTTTGCCATTTGTATATCTGGTACCCTAGCAGGACTAAAGAATGCAACACATCTCCTGGACCTAGAAATACAGGTAATTCTGGGTCATCTGGGTGCTAGGAACCAAACTTGAGTACCCAAGAGGAGCACAAATATTCAGTAAACTTTCCAGCTCCCAAATCTGACATTAAAATGTAGAGGCCAGATTACTTGTTCTGTCTCCTATCACTTAAAGGTGATGAAAGTTCCCTCTAGATGGCTATCAACGAGTTAAATGGATTTTTATCCCTCTTTGAATGGACTCTCTGCTTTGTTTTTTATTTTTATTATTAACACAATTCCCTTGATGTGAGCTGCCGCCGACTGGATCTCAGCTAGACCACCAGACCGAGGGAGAACGGGGTGAAGGTATGCAGGATAAGTGGGATTCGGCGAATGACAGACAGCCACAGACACGAGAGTATGTAGTGAAGCTGCTGCAATTTTACTCAGACCAAGCAGTGAATTTTATACAGTTACTTGAGGAAACACGGCAATTGGCCAGTAGGGTGATAGACATAGAATCAACAATGTAGTCACACACTTTTCTCAGAATGATTAACAAACCTCATGAGTATAGCCTTTACTTTTTCTTTTGTGGTTCCTCATCCGGACAGAGAACATTATGGCCCTAGCTGTAGTTCTCCTTCTACACCTTTGTTCTGTATCAAAATTAAACCCTTTCCATCATTGTTCTAACCATGGTCTCATTTGTGTGAAAATATCTTAACCTTTGCCTGTGGGTGAGAAGGCACCAGGGGGGTCGGTACCTAGCTAATCTTTCCATGAACTGTAACTTATGCCATTCTGTTTTCATACCATAATGATTCACACATCAGTTCCCATGTACATCATAAGCTTCCGTAAAAGGTAATGGCTCTAAATACTTATTATATATAAGATTAAAGTTAGGGGGTTGCCACCATCGACCCTTGATGAGAAACTCTATTTGTCTCTGGATAATTCTTATAGGAATGGTTAATTCCTGTAACTGCTTCCTTGCAGCTGCTGTCGGCTGCACGTGTGAATTGCCTATGAGTGCCTGAACCTTTATTTTCATTCTCTCTGTGTTAGAGTCTTCATCCTTCTGAATCATAAGTTCTTTCTGCTCTAAATCATTCATGAATTCCTCCAAACTTTAGGGACCCTCTTGAACTGTTGGCCTAAGAGCTTGAATCATAGGTGGGGATATTCAAGCCACTTTTGAGGAATCATTACTTTCTTTATGGGGCACATCAGGAACATTAAGAGTTAACTTCTTGGAATTAATACACAAGGAAACAACAATAATTACAGCTGCAAAGAGAAGAAGGCAGAGTGCCAGCCAGCCTCTGCAAGCAGATCTGTGTGGTTCCATGTAGCCTGGCACCTTGATTCGGGCAAATTGATGAGGGGTCGCCGGGGGCATAGACCCGAGGGCTACGAGCCCCCCTTTCCCACATAACTACCGTATCCAAGGCATTTGTCACACAGGCAACAGTGTCATGGGCGTGGGAGTGAGCAAAGATAACAAACCCGATTTGTTGAAACCAGTCAGTGTCCAGTCAGATTATATAGGAAAAGTTCTATAATTTGAGATATGCCATACATTTTAAGAATTTTATTTTATTTATTTAATTTTTTTGGGGGGGTTCGAGACAGGGTTTCTCTGTATAGCTTTGCACCTTTCCTGGAACTCCGTCTGAAGTCCAAGCTGGTCTCGAACTCACAGAGTTCCTCTGAATGTTGGGAATAAAGGCGTGTTCCACCACCACCTGGCTATTTTAAGAATTTTTTGAGACAGGCTACTTCTACAAAGCCATGGCTGTTGTGGAACTCACTATTTGAACCACCCTTCCCTGAAATCTCAAACTCAGAGATATTGTCTTGTCACTGTCTCCCAAGTGTAGGGATTATAGGCATGCACCTCTTAGCCCAGCAGAAATATGTTTTTAAATGTTCTATTTACAAATCAGAGAATTAAAGGATAAAATAAGATTTTAAAAGAAATCATCAATTTTATGGTGAACAGTAATACCTTTTGAAATTCTGTAATAATAATGTAAACTGGCAAATCATTCCATATATTCCCAGTAACTGGGTTATTCGCTTTGTTAAACCTCACCCATTTAACAATGTCTAAACTCTGTCTGTGTGTGAATACCTGTGCCATCATGTGTATGTGGCAGTGAGTGGACAACTTGAAAGTGTCTATTATCTACTTCTCCTATGTGAGTTTTAGGGATGAAACCCAGGAGTCTTCTGGTGGCAAGTGACCTCAATGACACTTCTTTGGTTTAAAATTTATTTAGGTATGAGCCATTGTTGGAGTGTGCATATGCAAAAGCCCTAATGAGCAAATAAGGGGAAAATTTGTAGATTTATTTGAGTCTTCCAGAGATTGAACCCAAGTCATTACGCTTAGCAGCAAACAACATTACCACTGAGACAATTCTATGGCATTCATTTGTGGTTCTGAGAAAGTGTTATGAACAAGAGTTTAATCATCAGAAATATCTAATGCATTCCAAAGGAAAGGAAAAAAAAGATAGGAGTACATCACTTCCATTTGCAAATAGCATCTATTATTCAAATTGTTCTATTTCCCTCTATTACTAGATGACAATATGTTTCCAATCTAAAATGAAGGCAATATTTGATTCATGAAGTATCTCAACTAAATTTATTTGAGGAGCAGTGAGACAGCTAAGTAAGAAATATTTGTGAAAGGCTGGGTCTTGACCTTGATCACCATATTAAAAGGGTGAAAAATAGACCCCACAAAGTTTTCTTTCTGTTCCTACATATCTGACATGACAAAAACCCCATTATTACAAAATACACACAGAGGATAAAACATTTCTTGTTTTGTTTAGTTTTTAATAAATTTCATTGCTGTTACATTATCTGGCATCTCTGGATAATCCTCTGGGAGGCAGTACTTAATGATGAAGTGGAAAATATAAAATTAATGGGGATGAAGAAGCATGAAACTTCAAATATTGTATACATGTCCAGCGCAAGTCATGCTATGTGTTGAATACTGGTATGGACCATTGCTGCTTGACAAAGTTCCAGCATTTTGACATTGCAGATGAGCCACATTTCTCCAGTACCTTTTTCCTTTTATTGTTAGTGATTCTTACTATTAATGATTTCCCGGTG
>NW_023411903.1:0-22609 GCF_903995425.1 Onychomys torridus | reverse complement strand
TTATCTATTTGTGCTTTACTCTGAATTAATTAATTAATTAATTAATTTCTCTATCTGTTTATTTATTTATTGTAGTAGAGTTTTATGTAGACCAGGCTAGCCTCCGTCTTACTATGTATGATCACCTTGAACTTCTTACTCTGGCCTCCAACTCTCTAGTGCTGGGTTTATAAGTGTTCTTTACCACACCCAGTTTTGCATGGTGATGGGGACTGAACTCTACCAACTGAATTACACCCCCTGCTTCCCATCCATTTGTCCTTATGTTGGAACCTCTTTCCAGCTGAGTTTCAAGAAATAGTAAGGACCATGGCACAACTGGCATTGGCTGTGAAGCCTGTGAGGAGGGGGTCATTTTTGTTTATATAGAATGCAGACCCACAATGAAGGGCCCACTTTCTTTTTATGCTTTTACTTTCTCCCCACATTTCCCTATTTTTCTATCCAACTTTCAGAGAATAACTTTAGTCTGCATGAAAGATAAGACAGTATCTGGTATTTTAGCTTTAGGGTTTTACTGAGTAGCAGTACGTTCCTTTTCCATTAAGGCAGGAGATTTAATATCTAGATGTAGCAGATTCAGGGAAGTAGTTTCCTACTGGCTAGAAAATCAGAGCACAGTGTGTGCTATCCACCCCTCCCCATTCTTCTAATCTCACTTGAAAGTTAGTAAAACAGTTGTGGGAAGGAAGCCAGAAATACCTGGTCAGAGACTGTGGGAGTGGAGGTGAGCAGGGCCAGTGAAGAATGTAGGATACCTAGGATATGGACTCCCCAGGGTATCTGCTCAGTCCTGGACCTGGAACTCCTGTGCCTGAGCTTTTGTAGGTTCATGATTAGCCAAGGCTGGGCTCTGAGTGCTCTGTCCTCCTCTCTGAGCCTGGGACCCCACTGCCATGGGAAAGCACTTCATGCTGCTCCTGCTGAGCTCCACCTTGCTGGTGGGCTTCCTGCAGGGTGAGATCCCGCAGATGGTAGGGGCTGGTGCTGGGGAACAGACACACTGGTTACTACCATGTGTTGCTCTTTCAGGAGCAGGAGATAGAACCTGACTCCCTTTAGCAGCGATCCTTGCACTCTTCATTACCACATCTCCATGGCCTCTTTCTCCCTTGCTTCTGTTGTGAGCTCCATAGTTTCCTTTTCCTCCTCCATGTCCTCAAGTTCCTAATCTCCTTCTTCCTCCTTCTCCTCCTTCTCCTCCTTCTCCTTCTTTTCTTTCTTCTTTTTCTTCTTCTTCCTTCCTTCTTCCTCCTCCTCCTCCTTCCTTTCCTCTTTCTTCTTCTCACCCTCCAAATTCTAACATCTTCAGTCTCTTTGTTTGGGGACCTAAGTTTGGGTTGACAGTTGAACAAGCAAGGTTTTTTTTAAAAGCTTGTTTCTTTTTTTTGTTCTTTATTAAGTAATTTTCTACTCACTCTACATACCACCCACAGACCCTATCTTCTCCCTTCTCCCACCCCCAGCTGTCCCTTCCAAGCCACCCCACAACCCCACAACCACCAAATCAAGGTCTCCCATGGGGAGTCAGCATAGCCCTGCACAGGAGCCTAGGCAAGTGTAAGCCCCTCCAAACTGAACCAAGGCTGCACAAGGCATCACATCATAGGCACTGGGCTCCCAAAGCCTGCCCATGCTCCAGGGACAGATTCCTATCCCCCTGGCCGGGGGCCCCCCAAACAGTTCAAGCCAAACAACCGTCTTCCATATCCACAATGCCTAGTCCAGTCCCATGGGGGATCCACAGCCACTAGTCTACAGTTCATGGTAGTTCATGACCAGTGAGGCCAGTCATGTCTGCACATTGTCTCATCATGATCTCAACATCTCCCACATGCAGAATCCCTCCTCTCTCTCATGTATTGGATTCCCAGAGCTCAACCTGGTGCCTGGCCATGCATCTCTGCATCTGCCTCCATAATTCACAGGACAAAGGCTCTGTGATGACAGTTAGGGTATTCACTAGACTGGTTACCAGAGTAGACCAGTCCAGACACCCTCTAAACCACTGCCAGCACTCCCAGGTGGTGTCATCTTTGTGGATTCCTGAGAGCCTCCCCAGAACCCTGCCTCTTCCTAGACCCATGATGTCCTCTTCTATCATGGTATCTCCTTCCCTGCCCTCCCACTCTTTCTCTGTTTGGATCAACCCTCCCTTTTCCCTATGTTTTTATCCTCCACTCCTTGCCATCCACCACCTGCCCCCACTCCCAGTCCGGTCAAGTAGATCTCATCCACTTCTCCTTCACCTGGCCATCCATGTGTCCCTCCTAGGGTCTTTCCCTGTTAGCAAGCCTCTCTGGAGCTGTGGGTTGCAGTCTGGCCATTCCTTCCCTCACATCTAGTATCCACTTATGAGTGAGTGCATACTATGTTTGTCCCTCTGAGTCTGGGTTACCTCACTCAGGATGATATTTTCTACTCCATCCATTTGTCTGCAAATTTCATGATATCATTTTCTTTACTGCTGGGTAATACTCAATAGTGTATATGTGCCACATTTTCTTTATCCATTCTTCAGTTGAGGGGCATCTAGGTTGTTTCCAGGTTCTCACTATTACAAATAATGCTGCTATGAACAAAGTTGATCATGTGGCCTTGTGGTAAGACTGAGCATTCCTTGTGTTTATACACAAGAGTGATCTTAGCCTGGTCTTGAGGAAGACTTTTTCTCAATTTTCTGAGAAACTGCCATACTGATTTCCAGAGTAGCTGTAAAAGTTCGCATTCCCCCAACAGTGGAGGAGTGTTCCCCTTGCTACACATCCTCTCCAACATACACTATATCATCAGTGTTTTTGATGTTAGCCATTCTGACAGGTGTAAGATGGTATCTCAGAATTGTTTTGATTTGCATTTTCCTGATGAATAAGGATGCTGAGAAACTCCTTAAATGTCTTTCAGCCATTTGAGATTCGTCAGTTGAGAATTCTCTGTTAAGCTCTGTAGCCCATTTTTTAATTGGATTGTTCAGTATTTTGAAGTCTAGTTTTTTGAGTTCTTTATATATTTTGGAAATAAGTGCTCTGTCAGATGTGGGGTTGGTGAAGATCTTCTCCCATTCTGTAGGTTGTTGTTTTGTCTTATTGATCATTGGACAAGCAAGGTTCTTGACAGGATGAGACAATGGAATAACATGAAGATTTTCCAGTCCTGATTGTAGGATTAGGCCCCTGATTCAGAGATTTTATCTTCATCTCTACAGTCTGTCTTTTCCCAGGATGTAGGGTAGGGAAGCCTTCTGGCTCTCCTCAAACCATGATGGGCCTCCATGTAAGAATCATGTCTGCATGAGACAGCTCCTTCCTAGAACATTGTTTCTTAGTCATTGATCAATTCCTGCATGACACTTGAGGCTGGGGCCTTGGATGAGTCCCTTACTCTTGCTTTTGATTTTCACCTTCCCCAAGTGTCCAGTGTAATTACTTCAGTTCTTCTGGGGTTCGTGAGGAGCTTTATGTGTAGTCTCCAGAGGTAAAGATGTCCTGGGAGATCTCAGGATGGTCACTTGCCCTGAAGGAGGCAGCTCTGCTTAGGGTCCCGGGGGTAAAAATAGGGTGTGGAAGGATGTGTTTCCTGTGAATTCAGGGAACATCTTGTCTACATTTGATACTAGAAGCCACTTACTGTAGAACACACTAAACTTCCTTTTAGGAGAAGGAAGAAAATGTTTCTTGATATAGGTGTCTGGCTAGTCCTCAGGGGTCTTGTAGGTGAACATTCTCAGGCATGGAAGGGTTTGGACTCTAAAGATCTACTCTGTAGTCTCAGAAATTGGGTCAGATTAAGGGTGGAGCCCTGATCAACCAGAGAGACCATGTTAGTCATCTCAGTGCAGCTGGTGGACCTTTCACCTAGGAGTCTGAAACTTCTCATTATTGACTCATTGATTCTTCCTACAGATGCTTAAGATTTTCTCTTGTCCTTCTTTCTCTTTAGGTGGCAAGCTCCACTATGCTGTCTAGCCTTATTGGTACCAATGCAGAACTAAATCTGACAAAGTATGTTTGGTGACAAAAATTATTGTGGCATGCTTCAAGGCCAGACCTTTTCTTGTGTGTTCTACTTTAGGTGACCCTTTGTTCTTCCCTATGCTCCTGTATCCTGGAAACCCAAGGTTAACTACTTCCAGCATGGCCCAATCCCTGACATGCCTGGACTCACCTGACAATTAGAGAATATTTACATCAAATACTATATTCAGCTTTTTCCAGACCTATTTGATTAATGATCACTAAGAATGTAATAAAAGAGTACTAGGTAATAAGGAAATAAGATCTCTGTGTGGTGAACCATCTACCATGGAATGAAATGTGAGGATGTAGGGAAAAGGACATGGATTTCCCCTGTGAGTATCAGGTGTCGAGATTTCCACAGTTTAGCAAGGAATAGAGAGAGGCTCTCTGCTTCCCAACATCCTCCATGATCCCCTCTCTCAGATTCCTTTTCCTTCCTTTTCTTCCTCCATGCTTCCAGTGTTGACTGATTTATAGCATACTCTCTCACCCCCTCTCTCCATTCAACAAATGAACTGATTGATAAGCACTGCAATGAAGCTGGATCTCCAACAGTGAATATGGCACACACAATGCCTACCTTTGATGAAGCTTCACTTTTTAGTTTTGGTCCCAAGCTGTCCAGCAAACAACTCCAGCATTTTACTTAGGGAATGGGTTAGAAAATTTCTTTCCTTTTTTAAATGTGGTTTAATTTTATACATCAGTCATGGGTTCCCCTGTCTTCCCCCCTCCCACCCCCACCCCCACCTTTCCCCCAGCCCCTCCCCTCCATTCCCATCTCCTCCAGGACCAAGGCACCCATGGGGATTCATTTAAACCTGGTGGATTCAGTACAGGCAGGTCCAGTCCCCTCCTTCCAGGCTGAGCATGTGTCCCTGTGTAAGCTCAAGGTTCCAAACAGCCAGCTCATGCACTAAGGACAGGTCCTGGTCCCACAGCCTGAATGCCTCCCAAACAGATCAAGCTATTCAGTTGTCTCACTTATCCAGAGGGCCTGATCCAGCTGGGAGCTCCACAGCCTTTGGTTCATAATTCATGTGCTTTCTTTCGATTGGCTATTTGTCCCTGTGCCTAGTCTGGTGATCAGATGACTAAACACCCTAACAGTCATCTTGGAACTCTCATCCAATAACTGATGGAAGTGGATGCAGAGATCCTCAGCCAGGCCCCAGGTGGAGCTCCAGGTATCCAACGGTCGAGAAAGAGGAGGGACTGCAAGAAAATTTCTTATGGATGTGATCTGAGTAAAACAATTTAAAGGAGGAGGTTCACAGCATACAGAAAGGATAGTTAAGTGGAATAGGAGGTGACCAGGACAAAATTCAGCTCCCAAAGACACATCCCCAGTGACCAATTTCCTCCAACCTACCTCTACTTTTCACATTCTACCGCCTCATAATAATTGATCCTAATCTTTTATTTTGGGGAAAAAATTATTGATTCTTTTTCTTTAAGAAATTCAATAGTTTACAAATTGATATTGCTTGGAGTTTTTACATTTTTTCCAGTAGACTACATGTTCAATGTGAAAAGATCAAGAATAGCAGACATTGCTAGTACCTCCATCCCACATTTTGAGCTGTATTTTCAATAATTTAGAATTATGATTAGATCATGATAAGTGTCCATGTATTTAAATATAAATCTTTATTTTTACGAATATTAACAATCATTTAAATCAGGGATGGAGAGATGGTTCAGCAGTGAGTAGCCTGGTGGCTCAGCATTGCTGAGGATCTGGTTAGATTCCCAGTACCTATATTGTCACTTACAGCCATCTGCCACTCATCTTCCAGGAAATCTGATGCCTCTGCTAGTCTCTTTGGGCACTAGTCATGCATGTGCTGCACAGACATACATGCAGGAAGGACACCCCTACACATAAAATAAAAGTTATAAACAATTATTAAAAATATTTTAAACAATTTTTTACTTTGCAGTTCTGTTCACTGAATCATGACTGTGGGACATGTCAGTAGGCATTTTCCTACTGATCATGTCCTGAGTCTCACACCCTGCTTTTCTCATCATATAACTAAGGTGTTGCTCCTACTCTGTGTGTTTATCTACCTTTGGTTGACTGCTTGGTAACTCACTGAATCCCTTACATGATTTATTTCACTATTTCAGTGTGTTTGTTTAGGTTATTTTCAATTAAAAATTTTATGCATTGATTTATTTTTATATGTGTATTTATGTGTGGTTCTGCACATAGTGAGGCCACAGTGAGGAGTTCAGAGGTCACCATACAGCAGTCAATGCACTTCTTCTACCGTGTTGATGCTGAGGTTTGCATTTATGTGGCCATGCGAGGCAGTCAGGGACATTACCTGCTTAGTCATGCTGTAGATTGTCAGTTTTTGAAACCAGATAATTCGGGATCCAGAGAGGTGGTGTAGTAGTTAAAGGTTATTGTTGCCTACTATGATAACTTGAGTTCAATCCCTGGACCACATAGTGATAGGGGAGAACCAACTTCCAGAGGTTGCCCTGTAACTTTCACATACCCTATGTAGCTTGCAAATGCATGTGCACATAAACACACACATACACCTTAAATAAATGTAATAAAACAATCACAGTATGACTTAAATACAACAAAATATATTGTTCTTCAGGAATACTACCTTCTACAATTTAGCTAAAATCACCCTCTTCCAAGACCCCAGATGATATAATATTACTGCTCACATTCTGATTGTGTCTCCTCAGTAAAACCTCAGTGGAAATACCCTCCCACACATTCCACACACCTAGAAGTGTGTTTCCCAGGCATTTCTGAACCCACTCAAGCTGACACTGAAGATAAAGGATAACAAAGCTATATTCACACTTTCTTCTTTGTCTTGGCTAGCAATAAGTACCATGAGACTTTCTGGATACTGGCAGGGCAGTGACCCCTCCCTTGCTTGTGTTGTATCATGATTGCCATACACCAGGTGGTCTTTAGTTCCATGACTTTCCCTACTGTAAGCAGATGTGGTTCGGGGCACATCTGAGGTAGGTCAGGCCCACTGGTGTTGTTTACTAGGCTAGGGGATTAACTGGTGTTCAACCTGGGGTGGATTTACTGGCATCCACTCCATCAGTGGTTAAGGAGTGTTTGCAGTTCTTTCTTCATCCACTTCTCTTAGGAAAATACTGATGCGTGTCCAGTGATAAATGTGAGATTAGATTAGATTTACAGGAAGCTGCCAGACTCCCTGCAGAGTTGAGCAGGATGCATTCTCACGGCAGTATGGGAGCTGCTCCATGTCTATGCCAGTGCTTGTCACTGTCGATCACTGGTGTGTTCTCTTGTGTCAGCCATTCTAGCACATGGGCAGTGGTTGGATTTGCACTTTCCCATTAGCAGTGGATTTTAATTTTAATAATACACATACTAGTTTCTTCAGGTACTGTTTTAAAACACTCTGATGGAAAGTGTCTTCGTTGATGGGAGGGTTTAATTCATCTCATAATTTATAATACACCATCGATTTCTCTTCTGAGTCCTATGGAGTGGATGTGTAACCTACACCAAAACTATATGTTGAGATTCAATTCCTGATGGTTTTATGGAGATGATTAACTTGTAAGTGTGGAGCCCTCAAAAACAAGATTCACTCCTTCATCAAAGACATTGACAAAAGAGCTTCACATTCTCTCTTCTCACGTGAGGACATGGAGAAGAGGGTTGTTTATGAACCACGAAATGCCCTTGCCAGAAACTAAATCTACTGGGACCCTCATACTGCATTTACTAGCCCTCAATAGAAATAATTATCTATTGTTCACAAGCCACTTACCATGTAGACTTTCTGTTCTGGACTAGCATCCTAAAAGGACTAAGCAAATGATTTTTGTATTTAATATGGGAATTACTTCCTGAACTCAATGTTCTTAAAGAGTATAAATATTTGGGGATGGAAAGGTGGCTCAGTGGTTTAGAGTACTGGCTACTCTCCCAGAGGAATAGGGTTTGATTCTCATTTTCCACATGGCCACTCACAAGCACTTGTAACTCCAGTTCCAATGGATCTGATGCCCTGCTCTGGTCTCCAAGGACACCAAGCATAGATGTGGTACATAGACATACATGCAGAAAAAACACACATACATGTAAAATACTAAACAAATTATTTTAAAAATACAGATATTCATTTCATTAATGTTTCACCTAAGGTTAAATATTGTGGTCTCTGACACATTTGAGTCAATTTCTGTATGTTGTCTAAAGGGCCGGTCAGAGATCTTTTACTTATTGAAAATTTGCCAATATACTGGAAGGCGCTTTTTAGGCCACTGGGGGAGGAAAGTCATCAAGGTATTACCTGCAGTCAACTATACATGCTAAAATACCAAACCTGTGGGCAAAAGGAGCCTATTGGTGAACTCGTGGCACTAAGTTCTTTGGGGAATAAACTGCTTTCTGGTTAGAATTGAAGCTTGTTCCCCAGAAGGCAGTCTATGCCTGCTGCTTTAACTTGGTCAAAATCTCATGTCTTAGGAGGCCACAGACCTAAGGGTGCTGTTTTGTTAAGTCAAGATTTGGTAAAACTGCCTTCTGAGTATTAGTGGTTACAAACATAGATTAGTCCTGAATCCACCTGGACAGAATGCCTCTCTCTGCAGTGGACGTCAGTTCATACAGTGACTCCCAAGTGGGCAGATGACTGCTGAGTGCTCCGTGCTAATCTAGACTTCTGTGTCCACGTTCCCAAGCCTGGGGACTTGTGTAAGAGCCAGAAAAGAACATTTTGCCTAGTTGTTTTCAGAAGTGGAAAGGTAATGAAATCTTTGTATGGATACATAGGGAATAAAGAATACAAAATCAAACAAACAAACAAAGAACCCAGTGGGTGAGTTTGATCTGGAAGGGAAAATAGAACCTCCAGTATCCCAGACAGCTTGTTAGCCAATGCCTTTTCAGAGGAGGGAGTGTGTTTGAGGTATCTGTTTGTAGCAAAGGAAGATCTGCTCTTAGGTATATGTGGTATCTGCTATTGTGCTAGAAACAATGAGATAAGGTGCACTGGTAAAAGTCTTTACCAGACATGAATTTATGGAACTGTAAGAAAAGATATACACCATGGGAGGAGCAGATTGTGTGTTTGTGTGTGTGTTTGTGTGTGTTTGTGTGTGCGTGTGTGTGTGTGCGTGCGTGTGAGAGAGAGAGAGAGAGAGAGAGAGAGAGAGAGAGAGAGACAGAGAGAGAGACAGAGAGAGAGGCAGAGAGAGAGGCAGAGAGAGAGACAGAGAGACAGAGAGAGACAGAGAGAGACAGAGAATTGGCCACTGGTCTCATCTCAAATGCCCATTCTGTGGCATGGTATTTGAATAAATAACAAGTTAATATCTCACTGCATTCTTATGTGATACATTTCATAACATCACATGTTATCTCCCCACTCTGCTTATTTAGGCAGAGGCATCTGTGGGCATTAGGAATTAGGTTCCAAATTTTCAGAGAATGAATCACAAGTCACCATGTCAGGCTCTAAGCAGTCAATCTGAGCCTGATTCTTGGTGGCCATTTTGCCTTTTATTTCTACTCCTTCTGTCTCTACTTCCCCCCGCCCCTGTAAGAACATGATGGGGCCGTGCAGTGGTGGCGCCCGCCTTTAGTCCCAGCACTTGGGAGGCAGAGGCCAGCCTGGTCTACAGAGCAAGATCCAGGAAAAGTGAAAAGCTACACAGAGAAACCCTGTCTCGAAAAACCAAAAACCAAAAACCAAAACAAACAAACAACCCCCCCAAAACAACAACAACAACAACAAAAACAGTGATGGGTTGAAGGCCTCATTTTTTTTCCGATACTGTATCCTAGCTGAGAAGGTACACCTGAGGGCTCTGATTAGCACTCACCTGTCATAGTGTCACAGGGTTGTAAGCCGAAAAGCCTTGAGCTGAATTTTGCAAAGGAAGAGAGTGTGTATCATGGGATGTGGAAAGCCAGAAGATTTAGCAAGCAGAAGCTGAAGACAGACAACATAATGAAAAATAAAATAAAGGGTCTGTGGGAGCTGAGCGAACTCACACTAATTGAAAAAGCTTCCTAGGGATGAAGCCACCCAGGAGGTCTGTTATAGTCAGGGTTCTCTAATGGAACAGAACTGATTGAATGGAGTCTTATTAGAGTGACTTACAGGATGCTTCGGGGTAGTCCAACAATGGCTGCCTACTAACAGAATGTCTAAGAATGCAGTACTTGTTCAGTCCGTAATGCTGGATGTCCCAGCTGGTCTCCAGTATATTCCAGAATCCCAAAGAAGGAGGCTCGAATACCAGTGAAGCAATGAACTTGCCAGTGAGAGTGAGGGCAAGCAGGCCTTCTCTTATTTCTTTTACATAGACTGCCCCAGAAGGTGTGGCCTAGGTTAAAGGTGGATCTTCCCACCTCAAAAGATTAAAATCAGGCTTTCCCACTTCAAATGATTTAATTAAGAAGAATCCCTCACAGGTGTACCCAGCCACTTGGTATTTAGTTAATTCCAGATGTAGTCAAGTCAACAACCAAAAATAGCTATCAAAACTTTATATTAAATTTTGATTGAACCCCTTGAATAGTTTGATATTGTCTGACATTTGGGAGATTTTCCTCTACTTCTCCTGAAGTAGTGGCTTTGAAATACTAAGTCTCACTGGGGAGGGCATGTGTGCACTTGAGTCTGCAGAAAGAGTGTCTAGGTTTGAAGGAGTTCTTCTGTCAGGGAGTTGAGGCACTGACCTCACTGTCTATATAATGTGTATACAAACTATTTTTGCAGCCCCAAGGGCAGTTTTATTTGTGAGACATTGCTTCAACCTAGGAATGAGAGGAGGAAGCTCAGTGACATATCCTTTTGGTGCTTGGCAAGCCCGGTTCACTTTTGTCTTTTACCTGTTTGGGAGGTTTTTAGGAAGCACACGTGTCTCTGTGTCATTTGGCTCCATCAGTGGGACAGGGAAAGCAGATCCAGAATGAAAGGCCTGTTTTCCCATCACACTTTCCTTCCATGACCCTGTAGTTTGTCTTGTCTTTCTATCTTGTCCCCAGGAAGATGACTGGAGTCTACACGGAAGCAGAACCCAAATCTGCAGTTTGGGTTTCAGTGATTTAAACATATACCTAGACATGTATCCCATTCACAAAGAGTCAGAGACTTTAACATCTGCATGTAGTGGTAGGAGGTTACAGTCTTCTTCTATGTGGAGATTCATAGCCAGGTGTGTGAAGCACCGTCTAGGCTCCTCAGCCACCCAGTCTCAAGATTCCTTCCAGTCTCACAGATAGTAATCCCCATTTGAAAGTTAGTGAACTAGATGTGTGGACAGGAATCCGGAAATACTTGAACCACTGGGTAGGGATGGAGAAGGGAGCAGGCAGAGAGAAGCACGTAGCATCCATGTTTCCCTGGGGCTATCTGCTCAGCCCACTGGCTTGGGATCCCATTGGCTTCCATTCTAGCTGAGCTCATATATTAGCATGCACTCTGAGGCTAGTCCTTGAGTGCTCTGTCCTGCTCTCTGCTGCTCTCTTAACATGGGATCCCACTGCCATGGAAAAGCACTTCCTACTGCTCCTGCTGGGTCTCTCCCTGGTGGTGGGCTTCCTCCATGGTGAGATAGTTGCAGATGGAAGGGTCCAGTGCTGGTGGGCAGACATACTGTCAAAGGGTACTGGGTTTTGGAGGTCAGGAATAAGATGTAAACCCTGACTGCTTTTATTCGTGGACCCCACAGCCTTCATCTCCATATCCTCACTGCTCCTTTCTTCTCGTCCCTCTGTTGCATACAGTATGGGCGTCTCCAAATCTGTTGTCATGCCTCTGCTTCTGGTGTCCTTTCTCCTGGTCCTTCAGCTCACCTCCTCATTCTTAACAAGCAAACATCCTCAATTCCTCCAGCTTTCCTGTGCATAGACCTAAATTTGTATTGGAAATGACGCGAGGAAGGTCCTTGAAAGGATAAGGCAATGAAGTGATGGGAGCACTTGTGTGGTCACAGGCGGCAGGCTCAAGCTCAAGCTCCCCACATCAGAGCTTTGTGCTTCCTCCTCACAGCCCACCTCATTCACGGTGTTTGACCTGGAGAAACTTGGCTCTTCTCAAATCCCTTCCTAGTGTCCCAGGTCATGGGCTACCCTTTAGAGGTCAGCTCAGCATATACCCAGCTCTTTCCTTGGTCATTGTTTCTTACTTATTGATTATAGCCACAGGCTCAGCTCCGGTCTCATCCTTGAGGTGGTGCTCTGGTTGAACCTCTTATCCTCGATTTTTGCCTTTTCAGCTCTTACATGTTTGCAGAGTGACCTGCTAAATGCTGATGGAAAGTGTAAGAAAGGAGAAAGCACCTGTGAGGCTAAAGATGACCAAGAATGTGCCATACTGGTAGTGCCTAAAGGTATGTCAAGCCTAGGAGATGTTGGGGTCATCCTGTTTGTTGCTCAGGAGTGAATCATCCCTTCTGTACACTCCTGGGGACAAGGCAGAGACTAGGGAGGTGTGTTTCTGTGCAAATTCAGAAGACTCCTTTCCATTTGGTACTGGTTGCCTCCCATTCTTTGCAGGAAGAAGACACTTTTTCTTGAGTGGTGGGTTGGGGAGGTGTCTCTGCATGCTCTTTATAGCTTTTTGGAAAACATATTCAGGAATGAGCAGATTTGAACTGTAAAATTCCAGTGAGTAATTTGGGGAATGGGAGGTATGCCTGCAGGCCAGATTACAGGTTGATAGGTGGTAACTACAGTCACCTCAGTGTGGCTGGCATGCATTTCACCAGGGAGTCGAATTCACCTTTTTCTGAGACTCTGATTTTACAAATACTTAGGTTTGACTGTGGTGATATTTTATTTGTACTGAAATGTGATTTTTTTTGTATATTAATAAAGCTGCCTTGCAGTCAGAGCAAGCCATAGCAGAAGCTGGGCGGTGGTGGTGCACACCTCTAATCCCAGCTCTTGGGAGGCAGAGCTAGGTGGATCTCTGTGTGTTCAAGGATACAGCCAGCAAGATGACACGTGCCTTTAATCTCAATACCAACCATAGAAGACCTAGAGGTCTGTACAGACAGGCAGTGGTGAGGAGGTCATGTGGTTGGGTTTACAACCAATGAGAAAGCAGAACAGAAAGTCTATAAAAAATAATAAAAATAAACACAGAAGTAGCGCTCTAGTGGAGAGGAAAGACAGAGCAGCAGTGAAAACTAAGGTTTTCATCTCTCAGCTATTGCTCTGACCCCTTGCCTTTTAACTCTGCAATCGGCTCTGTGTTTCTTATTTAACAAGACGGTTACATCTACATTTGACCCTTGTTATTTTTCTTGTACAGGTTATGACATCTGGTTTGGGCAGCAGGATTGTTCTACTGGATGTTTCAATAACACTTTTACCCATTATAATATAACACTGGATTTTACATGTTGCCATGACCAATCGCTGTGTAATGAGTTTTAGAGGCTGGGCCCTTCCGTGCCCAGTTCTGTTGCAGGTGAGTCCTTATTCCTCCCCTGTGCTCTCAAGGCTCACCACACTGAACTATCTTTTCCCTGCACTGCCAAAGCCCTGACACCTGCCTGGAATCAGCATCTGCTATTGATGTTTCAGCAGTTAGTTGGGAATAGAGCAATGCTCTCTGCTTCCCCATATCCTGAGGGCTTCTGCCTGTCAGATTCCTGCTTCCTTCCTCCTCTTCCTCCACCCTTCCATCACTAGCTCACATTTTCCACACTTTCCCTGTTCCTCTCACCTTTACTTTTATCAACACTGGTTTTATACTAGTGAGTATGGCAGACCTCACAGCCCCTTTAAGAACCTTCAGATTCATGGTGCCTCTTCTGCCAAGGTTCTAGCAAACATTAGTTCAGTATCTCACTTCATTCTTATTGTTTGAATGGGAGACATATGCCATCCGATTTCTCTCTTCTGTGACCTGGGTAAAACAGTACAACAGAGCAACGATACAGTTTAGTTTATGATTTTAGGGGTTTTCATCATGGTGGGAAGGACATAGTGGACCAGAGCTGTTCACATCATAGCATGTAGACCACATAGCTGAGCACAGTAGGAAGGGACCAGGATAGGATACACTCTCCAAGGCCCATGTCCTTGCTTTGTGCAATTCAGCTGGTAACTCTCTTATCATCTATCCAAAATTTGAATGTGTTAATGAGTTAAAGAGTTTAATTAGGCCAGAAACTTCATATCCTAACCATGTCTAGAAATGTGACAGATACACCCCAGAGCAGTGTTGAGAAATAGCTCAGACATCCTTGACACAATCAACGTTCATAGTTAAGATTGCCATCACATGGGCTGAAGTCATTCTATTTTGTGTACACATGGAAAGATGGCTCAGTTTAGCTTTATTCCCTAGTAAAATTAACATTTGAAGTTGATGTTGTTTACATCTTTATTTTTATATTTTTCTAGTACATTGCAGACAAACCTTAGAAAAATATAGATATGCTATCCAAGGAAACTCATCCCACTCTGCAAAGACATGGCTTATTTACATGTTTTGGGCATCATATTCCAAAGTTTTAAAATTATTAATAAGTCATAATGTTATTTACATGTGTTTACATATTATATAAACTTACAAATATTAAAAATCATTATAACCTTGGTTTTTCAAGTGCTGTTCATTGAATCCTGGCTCTGGAGCATGAGAGCAAGCATTCTACTACAACCTTGTCTTGAACCCTATATTTGGTCTTTCCGTCAATGTCTTAGATGTCTTTTGTAGTCGACATATATGTTACTATATTATATCAGATACTTTGTTCGTTCTTATGTATCATTAAAAGTTTAATTCATTAATTCTATATAGTTGTTTATATTACTTTCAATTAAAAAAGTATGTACGTTTATTTTGTTGTGTTTTTCTGTGTTGATGATGTCATAACATGGTAGGTGGAGGTTCAAGGTTAACCTGCAGGAGTCAGTACTCTCCTTCCACCATGTTGGTTATGAAGGCAGAACTCAGTGGTGAGACTTAAGTGGTCAGTCACTCACACTTTGTGTCTTATTATCTCTCCTCAAGTTTAAAATCAAAGAATTAGGGGTCCAGTGAGTAAAGTTTACTTGTCCCTAAGCCTGATGATCAGAGTTCAGTTCCTGGGAACCAAATGGTTAGGTAGAAGGGATAAAATGGTTTAATACAAGTTCTTCTCTGACCTCCAACATGCTGACCATTGTGGGATACAAACACACACACACACACACACCACACACACACACCAACACACACACACACACAGCAAACAGATGAATACACAATAAATGCAGTGAAAAATAATACAATTATGGCATTATTTTTATCCCTGTCCACATTCCCTGCTCTACCCTACCTTCCATCCTCCTCCCCATTTAAACCCTTTCTGTACATTATTTCCTTTAACTCTTGACACTGCATTCCAGTTTTCCTTCCTTGAATTTCCTCTCCCATGAACCTTTACTAATTTTTCTGAATATTTGTGGGTATTCCAAATGGAGTGCACATGTTGAAGAATTAATGCTAGTACCCACACATTATAGAAATTAAAACTAAGGAAATACAACTGTCAATCAATAAATGGGTAGCTGAAATGTATATAGTTTGTCAAAAAGAAGGGTAGAGAAAGAAGAGGAAAGAAAGAAAAGAAACACAAAGGCCAATAACCTTTAAAAAAGTGTCCAAGAGTAGGGAGCAGGGACGGATCTCCCTAGGAACGGGAAATAGAATAGATAGTTATGGAATGTGAGGATCAAACAAGGAGTGGAGAGAAGAATTGGTAAGGGAGGGAATAAATGGGAGGCAACAGCTAAAACTAAGTCATTGAGGGGTCATATGGAATCATAACACAATAGATACTTTCTATGATATATACATATATAAGGCATGCTAAATGAAATTGCCAAAATATTGGGGGGGATGGAGCCCCAACTGTCTATCACTCCATCACCAAATAAAGCTTCCTGTGCTGGGAATGGGTTACAGCTAACTGAGCTGTTTACACATGAGGGGTCCCATGGTGTGGGGGTTTTGAATGAAAATGGCCTTCATAGGCTCAGAGTGTCCGCAGTATTAGGCAGTGTGGCCTGGAGGAAGTGTGGTCACTGGCAATGGACTTGGAGGTTTCAAATGCTCAAGCCAGGCCCAGTGTCCCTCTTCTTCCCACTGCCTGCTGCAGAACTCTCAGCTCCTCCAACACCATGTCTGCCTCTGCACTGCCATGCTTTCTGCCATGATGTTAATGGACTAAACCTTGAAACTGTAAGCCAGTCCCTATGAAATGTTTTCCTTTTAAGAGTTGCCATGGTAATGGGTCCCATTACAGCAATAGAAACCCTAACTAAGACACATGGGAATCCCCAAACAACCCAGGCTATTGCCAAGGCTTATTGGTGGCTCTCCACAAACTGATGATAAGGCCTATTACTGAAGACAACACCTACATAACACATTAAACACAGAGAAATATTATCTAGTGGCCTACCTAGAGGGCATCGCACCTATGGACTAGTATGCATGTTAACTAGAAGGTAACTCTGCATGCTAGCAGAGGAGAAAGGTAAACACTAACCCAGCTACAAACCCTTTGATCTACAGAGTGGCCTGCTTACAAGATACACTGCTGCCATAGTGACAGAAAGCTTGTGGGAGTAACCAACCAATATTTGATTAGATTTAAGGCCCACTCCATGAGAGGGAACCATATTCAATGCTGCTTGGGTGGCCAAAAACCTGAGGTCAGATAGGCCAGGGACCTAGGGGAAAACTAGCTACTATTGTTCTGCTAAAGCACTGGTTCTTAACCTACCTAATGATGCAATAGTTCCTCATGTTGTGGTGATCATCCCAATCATAAAATATTTTCATTGCTACTTCATAACTGTGATTTTGCTACTGTTATGAGTCATAATGTAAATATCTGTATCCAGGATCTATGATATGCTGACTGCTGTGAAAGGGTTGTTCAATCCTGTACTGGATTTTTCTTTCAGCCACCAACCAGTTCCCCAGTTATGAACATGGAGACTTAATATTAGTTATGAATGCTCGGCCTTATCTTATCCTCATTTCTTGCTAGCTTTTATAACTTGACCTACTTCTCTTTATCTACATTTTTGCCTTGGGGCTTTTTACTTTTCTTTCCTTCTGTATGTCTACTCCATCTAACTGGCTGGCAGCTTCCTGGGTCGCCCTGGGCATCTCCTTTTTCTCCTTCATTTTCTTCTTCTTCATTTTCTTCTTCTTCATTTTCTTTTTCTTCTTCTTCTTCTTCTTCTTCTTCTTCTTCTTCTTCTTCTTCTTCTTCTTCTTCTTCTTCTTCTTCCCTGTTTCTTCTCCTATTTATTCTCTCTGCCCACCTTCCCTGCCTATTCCTCTCCTGTCTAGGTATTGGCCATTCAGCTTTTTGTAGACCAATCAGGTGCCTTAGGCAGGCAAGGTGAAACAAATGCAACACATCTTTACATAATTAAAGAAATTCAGCATAGACAAATGTAACACACCTTTACACAGTTAAAGTAATATCCCATGGCATAAACAATGTAACAAATCTTTACAGGAACTTAGCAATAAAACTACTCTATTTATATTCTGCTAAATTCATAGATCTATCCTTTGCTCAGCCATCATCCAAGGTGCTCACTCCTGTAGCAGAAGAAAACAATGTAGAGCCCTGCAGCCAGACAAGGTAGAAAAAGTGGAAGATCTTAGAACACTCAGCCCTAAATGGGATGTCTCCATCAAATCCCTCCCTCAGGGCTCAGGGTACCCTGTGGAAGTGGATGCAGAAAGAGTATAAGAGCCAGAAGGGAAGGAGGACACAAAGAAACAAGGCCTCTTAAATAACAGAGTCTACGCACATATGAAATGCACAGAGACTGAGGCAACATGCACAGGACGTGCATAGGTCTGGCCCAGTCTGGGTCCAAGAGCTGAGATAAGTGGACAAATGTTCCCATCCATAACCTAGAAGCTATCTCCAATTTGAGAGCCACTTGCAAATGAAAAAATTAGTTTTTTTTAAAATGGAGTCTCACTGGGAAACAAACCACCCTTAAGGGTAGGCTCCATGCCCAACTTTAGATAGGCCAACAGAAAAATAAGCTCTATGGTATCTTTGGAGGTTCTTTTTGGTTTCAGAATAATGTTGTCAGATCTTTATTATTATTTATTATACATTACAAGTCTATATGCATTTCTTTTGCTTTTTTCTTATTTGGTTGATTTTTTAAAATCATTTTCTGATTTTTTTGGGGGGATTTCAAGACAGGGGTTCCTTGTAAATAGCACCAGCTGTCCCCGCAACTCCACTCTGTAGACCAGGTTTGCCCTCAAAAAATTAGAGATCCACTAGCCTCTCATCCAGAGTGCTGAGATTAACACAACCATATGGCTATTATATTTGGTTTTGATTTATTTCATTATATTATTCTGGAGATGCATGTTTATTTTCTAAGGCGAGACAGCAATTGATGTGGATCTGGATGAGAGGGGAAAGAGAAAAGGAACTTGGGCGAGGGTAAAACATAACCAGAATATACTGAATGGAAAAAAATCTATTTTCAATAAGAGAAAAAAATAAAGGTGAAAAAATAGTATTCAATATTCTTATCAATTGGGGAAATGCAAATTAAAACTTTACTTTGAGAAACAACCTTACCCCAGTCAGAATGCTGTCATTAACCCACTTGACAACAAATGTTGGAGAAGATAGGGACAGGAAGCCTCATTCACTGCTGGAAAGGGTGAAAACTAATCCAGCTATTGTGGCAATCAGTTTGTAGATTTTTTAAAAAGTTACAGCTACAGCTAACATAGGACCCAGCCATCTCCTTCCTGGGCATGTGCCTGGAGTAGTCAATACTCTACCATAGAGATATTTGCATTATATTCCATGCTTATTGATGCTTTATTCACGATAGCTAAGGATTGGAATCAGCATAGCTATACACCAACAGATGAACGAATAATGAAAATTTGGTATGTGTAAAACTGAATATTATTCAGCTGTATAAAATAATGAAGTTTAAAAATTTACAGGAAAATGGATGGACTTAGAATGTATAATATTAAGCAGGAACACATAATCTCAGAAAGAAAAGAAAGCCATGTTCTCCTTCCCATGAAGAATCTATCCAAGAATGTATATATGTTAACAGATGTACATGGGTACAATGTACCACAAAGGAAGAGAACAAGCAGGAATGAGTGTTAGGGGATTAAGGAAGGACTGAGTGCAGGGAAGGGGTAAAAGTTATGAAGAGAGGATGTGGAACTAATTGTTAATCCAGCTCTAATTCTGGGATGGATTTTGTTTGGTTTTTTTTTGGTGGTACATAATTGTATAAAATATAGTTAATACTGAAAGTGCAAAAATTTGTGTGAAGCCCCACTGTTTCTGTTTTTAGTGCTTATCCTAACCATATAGGGGTTCATTGAGCTACACAGTCTTTGGGCTTTTAGTTAATTTTTAATGTGTTGTACTTTTATCTATTTGCATATAAATATGTTATATTATTTTATAAATATTTTAAATAAAAACATCTATAATATTCCATTATGAAGATATACCACATTTTTATTATCCATGTCATTAGTCGATGGACATTTAGACTGTTTCTATTCTTGGCCATGGGGAATAGAACAGGAATGACTTGATGAACAAGTATCTCTAACAGCAGAGTGGTGTGGCTGGATAATGTGGTAGATCATTTCTAGCTTGTTTGAGGAACTTACACTCTGACTTCCAAAGTGGCTATTCCAGGTTGCAATCCCTGCACATAGTAAGTCTTTCCCTTTCCTATATGCAAGCCAGCGTTTTTTGTTGTTGTTTTTTGAGACAGGGTTTCTCTGTGTAGCTTTGCGCCTTTCCTGGAACTCACTCTGTAGACCAGGCAGGCTTCGAACTCAAAGAGATCCGCCTGGCTCTGCCTCCCAAGTGCTGGGATTAAAGGCATGTGCCACCACCGCTCAGCGCAAGCCAGCTTTTGCTGCCATTTATTTATTTGGATCTCGGCCATTCTGACTGGGGGTAAGATTAAATTGTAAGCAGATTTATCTTGCATTTCTCTGATGGCTAGGGATGATGAACAAAAAAAGATGTTTCTCAGCCATTTTCATTTTATCTTTTGAGAATTCTCTATTTAGTCCATGCATCCTATTTCCATTGGACTATTTTTCTTAATGTTTTTGAGTTCCTTATATGTGCTTTTTTCTTGAAAACAAAGTATGTTTCTTGTAAGGGAACTGGGCATTGAATTCCCTTTCATAAATTCAGTTTAACCACATGTTGCCTCTTGTCCTAGAACGAAGAGTTCTTCTCTGGTAATCTACTTTTGGATGTACAGCTGGTAAATATTTCTCCCAATTCTGTAGACTGCCTCCTCACTTGAATGACACTGTCCTCTGCTGGATAAAGGCAGAAAGCAGCCACAAGTTTTGATGAAACATCACAAGAACAATCTCTACCTTTTAGTTAGAAACCTCCCTGAAACCTCTTGAGCTGGGCCTCAACAGTCCTTATAGTTTGCAGCACTGCTGTCTTCTAAGCTCCTCCTAGAATGGCCCATTAAACACTGGTCAGAGTGTTCAATGACTTTTCCAGTACAGAGATACAAGGTCTTCAACATTCCTAAAACAAACAAGCAGGCAAGGAAACTCAGCATGGTCAGATCTGTCACAGCAATATCTCACTTCCTGGGAACTTCTGTTTTAGCTACTTTTCTATTCCTGTGATAAAACACTATGACCAAAGGCAGTTATAGGAGGAAGGGGTTGTTGGAATCATGGTTCCTGAGTCAAAGGGTCCATGATGGCAGGGAAGCATGGCAACAAGCTAACATGTGACTGGAGAAGGAAGCTGAAGGCTCACATCTTGTCCTGCAAGGATCAAAAGGAGAGTGTGAATTGGGTACAGTATATGATTTTGAAACCTCAAATTCTGACCCCAGTGACAGACTACCTACAACAAGACTACTTCTCCTAAACCTCCCCAAACAGTGCCACCAGCTTGGGATCAAGCATTCAGCTGCCCAAGACCATGGAAGGTATTTCTTATTCAAACCATCACAATGTCCATGCCAGCACTTGGTATTGGCACTCATTGGTGGGTTTATCCTCTTGGTTCGACCACTCTCGCACATGTTCAGTGATTTGGATCTGCTCTTTTCTAACGAAGGGTGACATTCAGCAATTTTCATATGCTTGTTGCCATCAGAATCTCTTCAGTTAATTAATATCTGTTCTGATTCTTTGGATCAGTTTATTGACCAAGAAAAGTCTTCATGTATTTTGGCTTCATGTTCTTTGTTAATAAAGTATATTGTGAATGTTTTGTTTCAGTGTGTAACTTTTCAGATGTTTAACAATGTTCCTTCAATGGCAGAAGATACTAATTTCTATAAAAATCTTCTGTAGTTTCATTTAGCTGCTGTGACAAAATTCTCTGACCAGGAGTCACTATGTGGAGGACTGGGTTCATTTCACCTATATGTTACAGTTCATGTGCCCTTTTCTTAGTCACTATGACTGGAGGACTGATCGACTCGAATTTTTTTTTGGCAACTAGTTCCTGTCATGATGATATCTGAAGCAAGACTTTTGAGGTGTCAAGTGGGGCCCTGTATGGGTGGCTGTGAACATTGACTCCTTGAGTATAGACTTGTTTGGCTTCTTCAAGCTGTACAGGAATGAAAGACAAAAGGAGGCCAGATATACCCCTTGTTCCTTTTTTCTATGTTCCTCAGTAGGGTGTAGGTTGTTGGATGTGGCCTGGTACAGGCATATTCACCTCATAAAGATTTTGTGTACATGTGTCTGAGTAGCATACTGGACCATGCACTGGATGAACTGGATCAGCATTCAGATTAGGGAGTGGCTTGTGGATATGAGGGCAAGACACTTATTAAATGGGTAATCAGAGGTGTAAGACAGGAAATCCATGAAACTTTTTAATACCACCTGCTCAATGACTCTGACACTCCTGTCTGATTCTAGAAGGACTATGAGCCTGTGACATGCTGTGTCTCTGACCAGGCAGGATTGGCTTACACAGAAGCAGCATTCCTCAGCTCTTAAAAAAGGAAAAGTCCTCTTTTACCACTGTCAGAAGATTCAAGACTCTCCAGTTTTATGGAGTGAGAGCTGCCAAGGAATCTGATCTTGAATTTTTTTTTAAGATTTATTTTTTATTATGTATACAGTGTTCTGCCTGCACATTTGCCTGCAGGTCAGAAGAGGGCACCAGATATCATTACAGATGGCTGTGAGCCACCATGAGGTTGCTGGGAATTGAACTCAGGACCTCTGGAAGAATAATCAGTGTTCTTAACCACTGAGCCATCCCTCCAGCCCTGATCTTGAATTTTCAGTAGGCCTTGTAGAAGTTCATCAGTCCTTTCCTGTGTGTCACAAGATAAAAAGTGACAGCAAGTTACAGAAGTACTTAGGCCTATGAGTCCTGTGCCAGTACATGCTGTTTCCCTTGGCCACAATGGGTGGGGTAGGAATGGGAAATAAGTGTGCATGGTGTGTGTGTGTGTGTGTGTGTGTGTGTGTGTGTGTGTGTGTGTGTGTGTACCATTAATGTGGCAGGGTTATGTCACATTACAAATGTATGCCACAGCTACATTTGGAAAA
>NW_023411902.1:0-49525 GCF_903995425.1 Onychomys torridus | reverse complement strand
AATTGATTGGATAATGACGAAATTTAACAGAGATATTATGATCGAGTAAGTCTTTTATTCATTTATTCCTTTTCAAGGTTTGGCATTCATATGCCCTAGGGGAAGTACAGACTCAAACATTATTCCATCTCTATCCCATTAAGATATTTCCTAGTGACTCTTCTGTTATTTTCAAATAGAAGAAGGAATTTGGAGTTTATTCTTTCTCTTTTTGTTGTAGACATGAGGAAATTCCCCATTTCACTGTCATGCCTATTTCTCATTGGGATTTGGGTGTTGGAAATGTTAGTTCTGCAAGAGAAAGATTATATAAGAGAGGACTGATTAGAATATTTTGAGGGGATTCTAGAGGTCTAAGCATGCTCCTGTGAAGAAGGGATGATGTCACTACATTAGTTACTAACAATTTCCAATGTGTGAAGCTCTAGTAACAAATACTGTCTGTTTGCTGCAGAAGATTTCAGAGCAGGAATGTCAGAACTGGACACTGGGACACACTCTCTGCTGAAGAAATGCCTTCATCTGTGTCAGATCCTTTATCTAAGTTCTACTACTTGTGTTATCTGATAACATATGATGTTCATGTGTTTGCTGCATATATAATATATCTATTGTGAATTTGTTCCTTGTTAATGAATGTGGCTTCTATGCACCCATTGACTATGATTGGGCCTCTAAAAGATTTTCTAGGCATTCTCAAAGATGCAAAGATTAAGACATACTGTCAGACTAATATGCTTGAGTAACTTCAGTACTGTTAAAAAGAAACCATCATGTATGTTAGGATTTGAAAGAAGTCAGGTATATTTTATCCCAGGCTGACATGACCCTAGCTGGAGGCAACCATATAATAATGTATGAGAAAATGAGAACTGCATCTTACACTCAAGTCTGAACTCAAGAAAGGAAACATGGAATGTGTGTGTGTGTGTGTGTGTGTGTGTGTGTGTGTGTGTGTGTGTGTGTGTTCAGGAAGTTGGTTGGAAGCAATGGATGAAAAACTACCTAAAACAAATATATGACAGATGGATTGTTGTTCATGTGACATTACTATGTCTGCTGAAATATGGCTATGGAGTAAGTCTTCAGTTCAGCAGTGGAATGGGAAAAATGTTCAAGTATGAAATGTCACTTGACATAAAGGACATTGTGATAGGTTTAGTCTGAATTGGACATACCAAAGGGTAGCTGGGGAAATTTAAAAATTGGCATCCAGATAAAATATCTATGAAAGAGTCAACTGGCTCCAGGGAACATTGCTTATTTCATGTAAGGTTACAGTGCTGTATGGTCTACCAGACACTGGATCTTGCATGCTAGGAGGAAAACTCTTCTGCTTTACAGCAGATGGTGTCCCTGTTCTTCCCTGTTCCTCCTCTTTTCCTCTGTGCTCCAATCTAAGCAGCTCAGGCACCTCTCTGCATCAGCCTGAGAATCTCTTCAGGTCCTACAGCAGCATCCCCATGCATGCAAAGATTACCAATTTTAATTACATGAGCTCTCTGTGGCTGGCTTTGTCTAATATGTACAAGAAGAGAGTGCTTGTGTCAATGTGATTTGTATCTTATGAATGTCAGAAAGGAACTAAAATAAACTTATAAAATCTATAAGAATTTAACATATTTGATTAGACAAGCCACTTCCAATTTACACTTTTCATAGAGAGTGAGACACATGCAAGCATATGCAATTCAAGGCTCACAACTACTTTCATGCTTTTGATAAAATTTTTTTACATAGGTGTGAGAAAACTATGTATGTAATTAGGTATAGGAATTATTCTGTCATTCTCCAGTTAATTTCCTCACTCTGGCACAATAAGAATATTTATTTTAATTACCATGACAACAAAACACCATATGTCATAGAGATATTATTATTTTATATGACACTAATCTTGTGTAGTCTAATTTTCTAATTGGATTTTAATTTCTTGTCAAAGTTAAGGTGATAGAAATTAAATATTTGATAGGTACTGAATAATGTCTAATAAGTACAATATATGTCTACTATCTGATAAGAGCAGATTAATCTACATAAGCACATGTTGATGTACACTAATAGAATCTTTATGCATGGTGATGAATTTCCCTGCAAAGTAATAATGACAGTTGCTCACTGTGTTAGAGTGCTTTTCCTTAAAACTAACTTAAAAATATGGCTGACTTAGTATGTTCCAGTTGCATTGTCTATTATGTATGCATTTGTATGTGAATAAATATAAACAATTTATAATAGAAGAATATAAAACATTAGATTTTAATTTTTTCTATTTTACTATGGATATTTATCAATTTATAGTTTTTCTAAATTAAAAAGATATAAGTATCTGCTCACTGGTTATTTTAAAACATTTTTACAATATAATGTTCATTTTAATATTTATATTATGTGATACTAAAGGCGTAAAATAACACAAACTTTTATTTGTTCAAGTTATTTTTATCCATTATCAAAACTATTTTTCAGAAATTGCACAGATTTTCTGCTTTCCTCTAAACCTATTTGCATTAAGTTTTGCACTGTCATAGTTATCAGAAATATTTATACATGTTCATGTATCATCATGATATTGGTATCTACAGGATAGAGGATGATAATTTACCATATATAAAAATGTGAAATGATTTAACTATGGAAATTAACATGTCTTTCTTTTCTATTTTAATCGTATGAATTGTCCATTTTATAACAAGCCCTGTGCTATCAAAACCAAACATCTTACTGGGTATCATGGTGGTGCATGCCACTAATCTGAGGACGTGTGAGGCACAAGCGGGTGAACCTATGTTTGCAAGGCAAGCATGGTCTACAGAGAACTTCAGGAACATGCAAATACATATATTGAGTGCTCTTTCAGAAATATCTTTTTAGATTCTCTGACTTTAGTAGTAGAACTAGTAAAACAACATTTTGTAAATACCTTTTAGTGAAAAATACATACGTCATATTATTTGGGAAAGATATATACCCCTTTTGAGTTGCCCACAGTGTGTTTGGGTCTTGGTTCCCAGGGGAACAAAATGCCAAGCTCTAAGCTGTGTGTTCACAATGAGATGGAGAACCATTGTCCCATTTAGTTTTGCATTGTTGTATACATAGTTCATATAATATAAAGAGGTCCTTATTTAAATTATATGGACTCTGTATGTACTCAAAAAAGCTTATAAACTAATATATTTTGTATTAAAATATTCTGATCAAATTTTTGAGTCTCATATTCCATTGACTGTTAGAAAATAGAAGGTTTCTCGGAAAGAATGCTGATAATTTGAAGATATTTTCAAAGTACTGTTTCATGTGGGTGGGTTTTTGAAGGCTGCTGTGTGCATAGTGGACAAAGAGTACTTTCTGTAAACAAATCCTCTATCTAGACGTTTACAAGTTCACAGAGTGTATAAAATGTAGAAGTAAAACTGACTTATGATATCATTTCTCTATTTAATTTTTCTCAAGTTACCTGTCTGTTTTTGAAAGTGGGGTATTGAAATGATCCACCATCTCTGTGCTGAGGTTGATCTGTGCTTTGATATCTAAGACTGTTTCATCAGTGAAGTTGGGGACTCCTGTATTTGATGTATATGTGATTAGCATTGCAATACCCTGTTGTTGGACTTTTCCTTTAATGAGTACAAAGAACACTTCACTGTCTCTTCTAAATAGGACAGTTATGCATGCTTAGATTTGTGGAGGTTTTTTCTTACTTTCTTTTTTGTTAGTATATCCTGACTGCAATTTTCCCTCCCTCACTCCTCCCAGTCCCCATCTTTCTTTCTCCCCCAGATCCACTCCTTCCCCATTTTCCTTCAAAAAAGAGCGGGCCTTCCAGGGGTATCAACCCAAAAGGGCATAACATGATATAGTAACACTAGGCAAAAACTCTCATTTTAAATCTGGCAGGCACAACACAGTAGAAGTGAAAGGTCCCAAGAGCAAATGAAAGAGTCAAAGACACCCAGGCTGCCACTGTTAAAGGTCCCCTAAAAACAGCAAGCTAACAATAGTATATATGCAGCAGACCTAGCACAGGCCTGTTTAGACTCTGTGATTGCTGCTTTAGTCTCTGTGAGCCTCTGTGAGCCCTGCTAAGTTGACTCTGTAGACCTTGTTTTCCTAGTGTTCTTGGTGACCTTGTATAATCCACGGCATAAATATAACAAATTTTCTTTATCCAATCCTCCGTTGAGGGAAATCTATATTGGTCCTAGGTTCTGGATATTATGAATAAAGTCACTATGAATGTGGTTAAGTATCTGCATTTTTGGTAGGATGGAGTATCATTTGGGTATATGAACAAGAGTGGTATAACTGGGACATGTGGTAGATGAATTCTCAAATGTCAGAGGAACTGCCATATGGATTTCAATAGTGCTTATATGAACTTGCACTCCCACCAGCAATGGAGGAGTGTTCCCCTTGCTCCAAATACTCACCAGCATAAGCTGTCACTTCTGTTATGATCTTAGCCATTCTGGCTGGTATAAGATGGAATTTCAAAGTAATTGTGATTTATATTTCCGAGATATATAAGGATGTTGAATATTTCTTTAGGTGTTTCGCAGCCATTTTGGTTTCCCCTAGATAGAATTCACTGTTTAGATTTGTTCTTCATTTTTAAGTGGATTATTTGTTCTGCTGAACTCTAGTTCCTTCACTTTCTTCAGATCTTTATTTTTTTTTAATTTAATTTAAGTTTACATATCAGCCATGTGTTCCCCTGTCCTCCCACATCCTGCAACAACACCGCCTTTCACCCACACCCACCCCATTCCCATCTCCTCTAGGGCAAAGACTGCCCTGGGCATTCACCTCAACCTGGTAGATTCAGTCCAGGCAGGTCCAGTCCCCTCCTTCCAGGCTGAGGAACATGTCCCTGCATAAGCTCCAGGTTCCAAATAGCCAGCTCATGCACTAAGGACAGGTCTGGGTCCAACTGCCTGGGTGCATCCCAAACAGTTCAAGCTAAACAACTGTCTTGCTTATATAGAGGGCCTGATCCAGTTGGGGGCTCCTCAGCTTTTGGGTCATAATACATGTGTGTCCATTAGTTTGGCTATTTGTCCCTGTGCTTTTTCCAATCTTGGTCTCAACAATTCACGCTCTTACAATCCCTCCTCTTTCTTGATAATTGGACTCCTGGAGCTCCACATGGAGCCTGGCCTAGGATCTCTGCATCCACTTCCATCAGTTATTGGATAAGATTTCTAGCATGACAGTTAGGGTGTTTGGCCATCAAATCTCCAGACTAACTCAGTTAGGGCTTTCTCTCAACCATTGCCAATAGTCTTCAGTGTAGGTATCTTTGTGGATTTCTGGGGACCTCTCTAGAACTTTGCTTCTTCCTATTCTCATGTGGTCTTCTTTTATCATGGTCTGTTATTCCTTGTTATCCCTCTCTGTTCTTGATCCAGCTGGGATCTCCTGCTTACCTAAGCTCTCTTTCCCTTGAAACTTGCCCTTCATTACCCCCACTCACGTGTAGATTTCATCCATTTCTCTGTCATTGGGTGATCCCTGGGTCTTTCTTAGGGTCCTCTTTTCTAGTTAGCCTCCCTGTAGTTGTGAGTAGTAGTCTAGTCATCTTTGTTTTACATCAAGTATCCTCCTATGAGTGAGTACATACAATGTTTATCTTTCTGAGTCTGGGTTACCTCTCTCAGGATGATTTTTTTCTAGATCCATCCATTTTACTGCAAACCTCATGATGTCCCTGTTTTTCTCTGCTGAGTAGTACTCCATTGTGTCTATGTACCACATTTTCTTTATCCATTCTTCAGTTGAAGTGCATTTAGATTGTTTCTAGTTTCTGGCTATAACAAACAATGCTGATATGTACATAGCTAAGCAAATGCCCTTGTGGTGTAATTGAGCATTCCTTGGGTATATACACAAGAGTGCTATAGCTGGGTCTTAGGGTAGATGGATTCCCAATTTGCTAAGGAAGCACCATATTGATTTCCAAAATGTCTGTACAAGCCGGCATTACAACCAGCAGTGGCGGAGAGTTCCCACATCCTCTCCAGCACAAGCTGTCTCCTGTGTTTTTGATCTTAGCCATTCTGACAGGTGTAAGGTGGTATCTCAGAGACATTTTGATTTGCATTTCCCAGATAATTAGGGATGTTGAGCAATTCCTTAAATGTCTTTCATCAATTTGAGTTTCCTCTGTTGAGAATTCTCTGTTTAGTTCTGTAGCCCATTTCTTTTTTTTTTATTTTTAAATATATTTATTTATTAATTTTTTTTTCATTTGAAACTTCCCCCTCTCTACCCTTCTCCTGCCACCTCACCTCCCTCCCACTCTACTCCCATCCACTCCTCAGAGTGCCAATGCATTCAAGACAACTTCCTACCTTTCTCTTCTATCATGTTCAGAATAACTGGATTTATGATGAGTTCTTTGATCCACTTGGACTTAAGTTTTTACATGGTGACAGGTCTACAGACTCAATGAAATCCCTATCAAAATACCATACCAATTCTTCATAGACATGGAAAGAATAATACTCAACTTCATATGGAAAAACAAAAAACCCAAGATGGCCAAAAGAATCCTGGACAATAAAACAACATCTGGAGGCATCACGATCCTGACCTCAAGTTCCTCTATAAAGCTACAGTAATAAAAACTGCTTGATACTGGCATAAAAACTGGCATGTGGACCAGTAGAATCAAATTGAAGACCCTGACATTAATCTGCACACCTATGAACATGTAATTTTTGACAAGGAAGCCAAAATTTTACAATGGAAAAATCAAAGCATCTTCAACAAATGGTGCTGGTATAACTGGATGTCAATGTGCTAAAGATTGCAAATAGATCCATATCTGTCACTGTGCACAAAACATAAGTCCAAGTGGATCAAAGACCTCAGATCTTTATATACCCTCTATCTGAAGTAGAGTTGATGGAAACTTTTCCCTATTCTGTAGGATGCAGTCTCGTCCTATTGATGGTACTAATTGCATTACAAAAGCATTTTGGTTCCATAAGGTCTCATTTATTAATTGTTGGTCTTAGTGCCAGGACTAACTATTGATGTTTCTTTGACGTAGTCATCTCCTATGCCAATGCATTTAAGGCTACTCCCCACTTTCTGTTCTGTTAGGTTCAATGTGTCTGGTTTTACTTTGAAGTCCTTGATACATGTGAACTTGGATTTTATTCAGGGCAATAAATATTAATCAATTTGGATTCTTCTACATGCAGACATATAGTTAAACCAGTACCAAAGTGGAACATGTTTTCTTTTGCAATGTGTCTCTCTGGATTCTTCATCAAAAATCAGGTGTGCAAAAGTGTGTGGATTTATGTATGGGTCTTCAGTTAGACTCCATTGATCATCATAATCTATTTTTATGCCAATACCATGCAGTTTTTATTACTACAGCACATAGTACAGTTTGATCACAGGGATAGTGATACCTCTGAAAGTTCTTTTATTGTACAGGATTCCTTTAACTATCCTGGGTTTTTTGTTTTTCCATATAAAATTGAATATTGTACTTTCAAGGTCTGTAATGAATTGTCTTTGGAATTCTGATGGAGAATGTATTAAATCTGCAGATTGCTTTTGGTAAGATGGTCATATTTACTATGTTGATCCTACCCTTTCATGAGTAGGGAGATCTTTTCATCTTCCGATATCTTCTTAAATTTTTTTCTTCAGACTTGAATTTTTTACCATACAGGTCCTTCAAATGCTTGGTTGCTAGGTTGGAGTTACCCCAAGATATTGTATATTATCTGTGAATATTGTGAAGGGTGTTATTTTCCTGACTTCTTTCTGGTTCCTTTTGTCATTGTATATGGGAGGGCTACTAAATTTTTTGAGTTAGTCTTATATTCAGCCACATTCCTGAAGGGTTTTATCAGGTGTAGGAGTTCTTTGGTAGAATTTTGGGGATACTTATGTGTATTGTCAGATCATATATAAACAGTGATACATTGAATTCTAGCTTACCAATTTATATCTACTTAATCTCATTCAGTTGTCTTATTGCTGCAGCTAGAACATCAAGTACCATATTGAATAGAGACGGAGAGAGTACACAGACTTTCTTGTTTCCAAACTTAGTGGAACTGATTTAAATTACTCTCTATTTAACTTGACATTGGCTATAGGCTTGCTATCATTTGACTTTATTATATTGAGGTATTATCCTTATATCCCTACTCTCATCCAGTCTACTTAGTTTTTAGTTACATTTGCATGGAAGATTTTTCCATCCTTTAATGCTAATTTGGGGGCGATTATTAGTTGTAAATTGTGTTTCTTGGAGACAGCAAAAATCTGGGTATTGTTTTCTGATTCAACCTCTTTTCCTTTTCTCATAAGTAATATTATGAGACCACAAATATTGAAAGTTATTATTGAATGGTATATATTAATTCCTGGAATTTTGTTTGTGTTTTTAGAGATTTCATTAAAGGTTTATTATTCAGACATTTTTTCAGTAACAATGTCTGGAATATTTTATTGTTCCCTCTGCCAACATGAACAAGTTTATCCTTTGCTTCAGACCTAACTCTTCCTTCATTTGCCTTTTGCAAAATGGGTTTAGTGGTCACAATATTCTTCACCACTTTTTATCATGAAAAGTTTACCTTTCTCTATCATTCTGATTGGTAGTTTGCTGGGTATAGAAGTTTCAGGGACCATCAGTGCTATCCCATACCTTATAGAATATCAGCCCAAACTATTCTGGTTTGCTAGTATCCCCTGAAAGAATCTGATGGGTCCCTCTTTGAATACAACTTGATCATTCTCATTTGTAGCTTTCCACATTTTTCTTTGTTTGGTATATTAACTGTCACTATTGTTTTATAACATAGGAAGTTTCTTTTGTGGAACTTTATATTTGGAGTTCTGCAAAATCAAATAGATTAACATATATCTATAGAACATTCCAAACAAAACGAAAGAATACGCATTCTTCTAAATTTTCTCTAAAACAGACAACATATTAGAATAAAGGAAAGTCTCTAATATGCAGGAAAATTTAAAGCACATCCTGACTGCTGTCAGTCATTATGGACTAAATCAAGATAAAAACAACAAAAAAGAAAGAACACAAATTCATGACTGTTAAGTTACACAAAACTGAACCATAACTGACTGAAGGAAGAAATCTAGAAATCTGTTGTATGGTGTGAGTCTAACTCTTAAATATTGTTGTACCTTCTGTGTTGGTTCAAGTTGAGAAACTACCAATGTATTTTGGCCATGATGTTTTCCATTGAGGAGATCAACAGCAATCCCTATCTTTTACCTAATACATCCCTGGGATTTGAGGTCCATAACGTCCCAAATGGTCAAAGGGGCACTCTGGCAACACTTTTTGGCTCACTTTCAGGCACTGGCTATGGCATCCCTAACTACAGATGTGCAAGAGAGAGCATGTCAGCTGCTGTACTTACAGGACCATCATGGGCAATATCAGAATACATCGGAACACTGCTGGATCTTTACAAATTCCCACAGGTGAGAGAAGACGGTGGGATAAAACAGGATGTCAGCTTGGCTTGGTGACTTTTCAGCTGTCTGTGAGAAAATGAGTCATGCTTGAGTAACTTCATGGAGAAGGAAATAAAGCAGACACTGTTGATATATCTATATTTTTGACTTTAGAAGAAAGAGAAGGGGAAGGAAGGCTGGAACAGACGCACCACTATTAAACAACTAAATATTGTCTGTATTTCTGCGGGATATCAATCACATTGTAGTGTGTATGCATTAATTAAGTAAAATCATCCTTGGTTCAGGGGGGCAGAGCCTGCAAATAGTTGAGTGGAATTAGCCATAGAGCATTCTGATGAATCATGAATACAGATAGAAAGACAGCACAGGAAGGGGTAGGGTGGGACATGGAATTTGGTTCTTTGTTTTGCTTTGGAACAAATGGAGATACATGTCTATTTCTGAGTCTCCAATCAAACAATAAGGTCATTTGGAGGTTCTTTGGTCTCTCAGATCTAACAGGATTTGACCCTCACAACTGATGTTTGAGCCTTTGATGGTAAATAAAATGATAGACACTTAGTTAAAACCTACATACAACAGCCACCATGTACCCAGGCTGGGAGACTGGATGCCACTCAAGGCTGTACCCTGAGAGGCTGTTGGGGTACTGACTGTGGGGCTATGGGGCTGAAGACAGTAATTAAAGTATCAGGAGATTCATGTGCAGCTGCGGAGCTGACAGAAGAACATCACTAGATGTTCTCGTAAACACACAGGAAGACAGATTTGAACATCAAAGCAGGATTGTCCTAAAGCTTCAAACCATTGATGTAGAATTAAGTACATTATTTTTGACAATATTCTTCTTTCTGATTGTTTCTCCCTACAGCTTAGTTTTGGGCCTTTTGATACCACCCTCAGTGAACAAGGACGGTTTTCTTCCCTCTACCAGGTGGCCCCCAAGGACACATCTCTGACACTTGGCATTGTATTGTTGATGCTTCATTTCCACTGGAAATGGGTGGGGCTGTTCATCATAGATGATCACAAAGGTGCCCAGATTCTGTCAGATTTGAGAACTGAGCTGGAAAGAAATGGAGTCTGTGTAGCATTTGTGGAAATGATCCTAGCCACCAGGGGTTCATTTCTGACCACATCCTGGAAAAATCAGGTGAAAATCCTGGATTCATCAGCAAATGTGATTATTATTTATGGGGACACTGATTCTCTATTAAGCTTAATAGTAAGTATAAAGCTGAAGTTAGTCACATGGAAAGTCTGGGTCCTGAACTCACACTGGGATTATTCCAGATTTGATAACTATTTCCTGTTAGATGCATTGCATGGGACCCTTATTTTTTCACGTCATAAGGAGGAGATTATTAATTTTACAGATTTTGTTCAGACAGCCAATCCTTCCAAATATCCACAAGACATTTATCTTCATGTATTGTGGCACTCATTCTTCAATTGCTCATTTATGAGGAAAAACTGTAAAATTGTGGATAACTGTCTGCCTAATGCCTCCTTGGGATTCTTGCCAGGGAACATATTTGACATGGCCATGAGTGAAGAGAGTTACAATGTGTACAATGCTATCTATTCTGTGGCCTATAGTCTACATGAGATGACTCTCAATCAAGTACAATTTCACACTTTTGGAAAAGGAAAAGAGATGGTATTCTTCCCATGGCAGGTAACATGTCACTCCTGTGGTATTATAACATCAGCAAGATGCCACTCTAAGGGTTTAGAAATGCACTAAATCTAGAGAATACATAGCTTTGATTATTTTCTCAAAATCTATGAGAGTCTCTGTGTAAGTAGAGGTCAATTATAAGCCAATATGTAGTTTTATTGCAAGGGATCTGTAGTTGGAGAGCTTCTCTTCAGGTGCCATCAAGCCCTGTTAGTCCAACCACCCCTTTGTAAAATAAACATACAGACATTTATATTATTTAAATTCCTTGGCCATTAGCTCAGGACTACTATTGTCTAGCTCTTATTCTTATATTTAGCCCATTTTTATTAATCTATATTTTGTCATGTGGCTTGTGGCTTACCAGTACCTTATTTCTTTTGTGTCATGGAGGCAGCTGGTGGTGTCTCTCTCTCTAGCCTTCCACCTCCCAGTATCCTCTTCTCTCTTGTCCTGCCTATACTTCCTGCCTGGCCACTGGCCAAACAGCATTTTATTTATACAGAGAGATATCCACAGCAGAGCAATATCCACAGGGGTCGTACAGTATTTTCAGGGTAAATTTTTCAATATGAAATGTCAATTAACCCCAGAGATTTCACACAACAGAAAGCACACAGACAGAGATTTGTCACAATGACATAGATACTGCTAAAACGCTTATGTTCCATAAATGATCACTCATAAAATCATTCATTTTACATAGAGAACTCTAAATATTTTCAAAACTTAATTGGATGTGACTAAATTTCCTTTTTTTATATTATTTTATGAACATTAGTGTTTTGAATGCATGTATGTCTGGTGAGGAGGTTGGCTCCCCTGGAACTGTAGTTACAGACAGTTGTAAGCTGCCATGTGGATTCTGGGAATCCAGCCCTGGTCCTTTGTTAGAGCAGTCGGTGCCCTTAACCTCAGAGCCATCTCTCAGGCCCAGGTATGACTATATTTTAAAAGAAGGTGGGAGTTTTCTCCATGCACATATATCATTTAGGAGTGCTTGGTTCTGTTTTCTAAAGGAAGTGATTGGAATATTTTAGAACCATAATGATGTTTCCATTATCCTTGGGTATAATTTGATTGATATGAGTGATACCTTTATTAAAGGTGCTTTTCACAACAGGGATTAAAATCAAAAAGAGATGTTGCCCAATTCTGCCTCTGTTGTACCACTCTGGAATTTATGTAACATAACAGCATTCATCTCTTCCAGCTTCACCCTTTTCTAAAGAACACACAACTCATCAATCATGCTGGAGTCCAGGTTGTTCTGGATGGGAAGAGGAAATCACATGCAGAATATGACATTCTCAATTTTTGGAATTTCCCAAAAGGTCTTGGGATAAATGCAAAAGTAGGAATATTTTCTCCAAATGCTCCAGAAGGCCAGAAATTCTCCTTATCTTCTCACATGATACAGTGGGCCACAGGATTAACAGAAGTGTGTTTCATCTTACTTCACTATTTTGACCTGTATGTAAATTTCAAAAACATATTTATGTCTACACAGGACCCATTTATGCACACATACTAACCAACAATATAAAGAATTTTCTTCATATCTAATTTTTCTGGATGAACTATTTATTTTCCAATCTGGCCAATTATTTAATATGGATTTTCATCATTACCACAGATCATCTGACAAAAGATTTATTTCATCCCATTTTGAAATTTTTCAGCCAATCTTCAGTTGGCCTTTTGCTTCTAGGCCCATGTCAAGACAGAAGAGCATGATGAAAATATTTAGATGTGTTAGTTGTTGGTTTTGCTCTTGCAAAAAGGCTACTTAACAAACAGTATGGGAGGTTTCCCTTGGGTCAAAGTTTGAGAGTATATTCATTCACTGCAGGAAGTCATGTTTTAAGGTGGTAGAGATAGCTGTTCATAATGCATCAACAGTCAGGATGCAGAGATAGCTAAATGCTACTATTATCATCCTTTCTTCCTTTACAATGATTAGGGAACAGGACCAATAACACGAGGTCACCCACTTTAGAGAGCTTTTTTCGCCTCAAGTAACCTAATGTAAAAAACCTTTCATAATAGTTCTCCTAGATTGGTTTTCACAATGGTTCTACTATGACCCACTATCGTGGAAGTCAAGATGAATACTTACCATAGAAGACTTTCTATCCAGAAGTCAAGACACAATAGGTTGTAGTCTCATCAAGACATGGTACAAAAGACCTAAATTCTGACTTTAATGGCTCATCTCATAATCTTTCAACAATTTTCAAATAAAGCGATGTTATTAGGGTCAAACATTTACCACATGAGCTTGTGATGATGCACTTTAGCAATAAAAACTTCAACTATCTGCATTTACAATACTAACATAAATAAACTAACAGTTCTATATTCAAAAACACTCTACTAGAGATTCCATAAAACATGGCCATTTGCTAACATTCATATTATTATTCTCAGATTCCTCAGTCTGTATGCAGTGAGAGCTGTCATCCTGGATTCAGGAAAACCCACCGAGAGGGTGAGGCTGCCTGTTGCTTTGACTGCAAGCAATGCCCAGAGAATGAGATTTCCAATGAGACAGGTATGTCAGTCATGCAGAAAACATTCACAGTTGTCTACAGCTGCAATATCCAAACAAATGAAAAATATCTGTAAGTGAACTGCAATCAGTTCACTTCAGTAAAGACAATTCTCTTCCTTCCAACTATTAGGAAACCACAGGTTACAGTTTATTTCTCCCACTGAAATAACACACTCATGGCAATGAAATTCATAACTGCTCTGTGTTCTTGATCCTTGTGCACATATCTGTCCAGAGAAAAACACTCTTCCCACACCAGTGCAGTATGCTTCATGTCACCATGCGCTCTGTCTCTGTTTCTTCTCTATTGTTGTGCAAAGGCACTAGGACAAAGCAACTTGTAAAAGAAGACATTTAATTGGCTTACAATTTCAGACGGTTTAGGGGCCACATAGACACAGCAGAGGCATGTGTGGTAGGTTGAATGAGATATGCCCACAAAGGTTCTTATGCTTGCATACTTGGCCTACAGGTGCGGAACTGTTGAGAAGGATTAGGATATGTGCCTTGTTGAAGGAGGTCTGTCATTGAGGGAGGGAATAGAGATTACAAAAGTCTGCTTAATTCCCATTTCTCTCTCCTCTCTCTCTCTCTCTGTCTCTCTCTGTCTCTGTCTATCTGTCTGTCTGTCTCTCTCTCTGTCTCTGTCTGTCTGTCTGTCTCTCTCTTTCTGTCTGTCTCCCTCTCTATCTGTCTCTCTCTCTCTCTTTCTCTCTCTATCTCTCTCTCTGTCCATCATGCCTATAGATCAGGTGTAAGCTCTCAGCTACTTTTCCAGCTCCATTCCTTTCTTGCTGCAGCTTGCCATATTCTGCATCTGGAACTGTGAGCCTGCAAGGTAAATTCCTCCTCTTATTAGTTGTCTTGGTTATTATGTCTCTTCATAGCAATAGACATTTAACTAAGACAGCGTGTCAACAGGACTTTACAGACTGATCCCAAAGTAGGAGACAGAGAAGACACACTGTGAATGACAAGATCCTTAAAACGTTTCCATAGCAACAGGCCTCTCTCCAAAGGTCCACATCTCCTAATCTTTTCCAAATAGCTCCACCCCCTGGGGACAAGCTTAGAAATGTGTGATGTAAGGGGACTTTCTCATTCAAACACTGTATTTTCTCCTTACACACACAGTCTTGTGAGCATATCATAGTTTTATTTTTTACTTTAATTCAATTTTATGATAATTCTGTATATTATACAAATATCCTGAGCACAGCCTCCCCACCCTTCACTGCACCCAACCACACCCTCTACCTCCCCTTCTTCCTCAGATCCACTGTTTTTTCAGTTTCCTTACAAAAATGACAGGCCTGTGAGTATATCAACTGAACTTGACACAACAAGATGCAGTAAGACTGAGCATAAACTCTAATATCAATGCTGGACCAGGCTACATAGTAGGATGAAAGACTCCCATGTGCAGGCAAAGGAGTCATGGACACCTCCACTTCCATCTGTTAGGAGTCCCACAAAAATCTCAAGCTAATATAAATTCAGTATGTAATCAGAAGGCCAGGCACAGACCCATGGAGGATCCCTGATTGTTGCTTCAGTCTCTGTGAACCCCTATGAGCCCTGCTTATATGATTCCTTGGGCCATGATCTCCTGGTGACTTCAACCTCTCTGGCTCCTACAGTCCTTCCTCCTCCTCTTCAGTGTAGTTTACCAAACTTCCTATAATGTTTGGCTATAAGTCTCTGCATCTCATCAGCTGCTGGAGTTAATCTTCCTGATGGTGATTGGGCAAGGCACCAGTCAATGATTATATCAGAATATGATTAGAAATCATTTCATTGACTTTTTCTTTCTTTATTTCCTTCTTTTTTTCTTTTTAATACTTTTTGGACCTCTTCTAGGTCTCTAAGCATTCAGCTTCATGTTCCTGGACATCCAGGCAATGTCATCCATGGGCTGTTTCTGATGATTTGGCCCTCAAGACAGATTAGTCACTGAGTGGCCACCCCATAAGCTCTGAGCCACCACTGCACCAGTACAGCTTGTTTTCAGGGCAGGTTGTGGGTGGAAAGTGTGGTGGCTGGATTGGTGTCCATGTCCCACCAATGAGAGTCTAGCCTGGTGACATAAGATGGCCAGTTTAGGCTCCATATCCTCCATTACTAGGTGTTCTCCTAAGGGTTATCCTCACACCTTCCAGAGAGTATCCACTGCACTAGATTTCCACATAGGTTCCTATATATCCACCTGTTCCAATAGTCTGTCCTGATACTCTCTCCCTGTGTTCCTCACTCTGCACCTGATCCCTCTTCTTCTGATCCCCACCTGCCCCCAGTACACCAACAAAAGTCTATTACATTTCCCTTTCCCAGGGATGTTCATTTGTCACCCCTCCAGCCCTCCTTGTCACTTAGCATCTCTGTGTCTGTGGAATGTAGTGTGATTATCCTCTGTTTAACAGCTGATGCTCACTGATAAGTGAGTATACATCTCCTTGTCTTCCTTTTTCTGGATTACCTCACAAAGTATGTTTTTTTCCTAGTTACATCCTTTTACCAGCAAATTTCATGAGGTCATTTTTTCTATCAGATAAATAATACTCCATTCTATAAATGTACCACATTTTCTTTATCCAGCTTTTGGTTGAGGGGTATCTGCATTGTTTCCAGTTTCTAGCTCTTATGAATAACACTGCTGTGATCAGGGTTAAGCAAGTTACTTTCTGAGAGGATGGAATGTCCTTTGGCTATGTGCCAAAGTGTGGTAGAGCTAGGTCTTGAGTTAGGTCAGTTCCTGATTTTCTGAGTAATGGCTATATTTGTGTTGTACTGGCTGTACAAAATTTCACTCCCACCAGCATGGAAGAATGTTCTCCTTTCTCTGTATCTGCACTAGCATAAGAAGTCACTTGTGTGATTGATCATAGCCATTCCAATTGCTGTAAGATGAAATCTCAAAATCTTTTTATTTTGCATTTCCCTGATGGCTAAAGATATTGAATATTTCTTCGAGTGTTTCTCAGACATTTTAGTTTCCTCTATTAAGAATTCTCTGTTTAGATTTATACCATATCTTTTCATTTGATTATTTGGTTTGTTGATGTCCAATTTCTTTAGTTCTGTTTATCATTTGATGTATTTGATATAGACATGGTGAAAACTTTTTCCCATCTCAAGCCTGCCATTTTCTCTTATTTATGTGTCCTTGCCTTACAGAAGCTTACCAGTTTCATGGGCTCCCATATTTTAGTTGTTCATCTTACTACTTGTGCTATGGGTACTCTCTTCAGGAAGTCATCTCCTGTGCCAAAGGGTTCAAGGCTACCCCCCACTTTTACTTCTGTTAAGTTCAGTGAATCTGGTTTCTTCTTCATGTTAAGGCATTTGATCCATTTGGACTTGAGTTCTATGCAAGATGATGATTATATATCTATGTGCATTCTTCTACATTCAGATACCCAGTGAGACCAGTACCATTTGCGGACTATGTCTTCATTTTCCATTGTGTCTATCTGGCTTCTTTATCAAAATTCAGGTGTCCATAGGTGTGTGCATTTAAATCTTGGTCTTCTACTAGACTCCATTGATCAATCTATCTGTTTTTAGGCCAATACTTTATAGGATTTGCTACTATAGTTCTGTAACAGCGTTTTAAATCAGGGATGGTGATACCTCCAGCAGTTCTTTTATTATACAAGATTGTTTTAGCCATCCAATGTCTTTGCTTTGCCATATGAAAGTGAGTCTTGTCCTTTCAGCTCTATAAAGGGTAGAATTGTATTGCAATTTTGACATGGATTACATTGAACCTGTAGATTGCTTTTGGTAAAATGGCCATATTTTGCTAAGTTGAACCTATTGATCCATGAACATGAGAAACATTACATCTTCTTATATAGTCTTCAATTCTTTCTTCAAACACTTAAAGTTTATGTTATGCAAGTCTTTCTCTTGCTTAGTTAGGGTTACTACAAAAGATTTTATATTGTTTATGGCTATAGTGAAGGGGGTTGTTTCCCTGAATTCTTTCTCAAACAGTTTCTAATTGGTAAAGGAGAGCTACTGGAATTTTTTTTATTAAACTTGTATTCAGCCACATTGCTGAAGATGGTTATCAGCTGGAGGAGGTCCCTGATAGAATTTTGTGGTCATTTATGTATACATCATATCATCTGCAAATAATGATACTTTCAATTCTGCCTTTCCAATTTGTATGCCCTTTATCTCCTTAGTTGTCTTATTGTTCTAGCTAGAACTTCAAGTACTATATTGAGGATTTTAGGGGGATTGCATAACTTTGTGTTGTTTCTGAATTTAGTGGAATTTCATGAGTTAATCTCCATTTACTTTAATGTTGTCTATAGGCTTGATGTAAATTGCCTTTGTAATGATTAAATATGTGCCTTGTATCCCTAATCTCTCTAAGACTTTTATCATGAAGGGTATTGGATTTTGTCGAAGGATTTTTCCATATGCAATGAGATGATCCTATGTGATTTTCTTTCTTTTAGTTTGTTTATATGGTGATTATATTTACTGATTTTCATATGTTGAAACATCCCTAAATCTTTAGGATGAAGCCTACTTGGTCAAGATGGTTGATCTTTTGAATATGTTCTTGGATTCTATTTGCAAGAATTTTATTATATTTGCAACTATTTTCAAAAGGGAAATTGGTCTGTTATTCTCTTTCTTTGTTGACCCCTTTTGTTATTTGCATATCAAGGTGACCATGACCTCAAAATTAATGTAGCAATGTTCCTTCTGCTTCGATATTATGGAATAATTTGAGGTGTTGTTGGTATTACCTCTTCTTCAACAGTATGGGAGAATTCTGTACTAAAACCACCTGGCACTGGGCTTTTTTTCCTTGGGAGACTTTTAATGACTGCTTCTATTTCCTTAGAGCTTATAGATCTATTTAAATAGTTTATCTGAACTTGATTTAAATTTGGTAAGTTGTATCTATCAAGAAAAACATCCATTTCTCTGAGATTTTCCAATTTTGGGAAATACATGTTGTTAAAGTATGACCTAATGATTCCTTGAATTTCCTTGGTGCCTATTGTTATGCCTTTCCCTTGTCATTTCTGATTTTGTTAATTTGGGTATTTTCTCTCTGCCTTTTAATTAGTTTGGATAGTGGTTACTCTATCCTGTTGATTTTCTCAAAAACCAGCTCATTGATTCTCTTTATTCTTTTCTTTGATTCTATTTTATTAATTTCAGTGTACAATTTGATTATTTTTGCCATTCACTCTTTCTTAAGTGTTCTTGCTTCTTTTTGTTCTAAAGCTTTCAGATGAACTATTAAGTTAGTGGTGTGAGTTCTCTCCACTTTTTATGTAGGCACTTTTTCCAACCCTTTACTCAGAAATAATGTCTATATTTGGTGCACAGATGTATTTGATCTATGCAGCAAAAGGATGGACAAAGTTTTCATATTCATTCTCTTTCCTGTATTTTTATTGGGGAATTGAGTCCATTAATATTAAAAAATGTTAGTGATCAATGATTGTTAATTCCTGTTACTTTGTTGTTGTTGTTGTTGGTTTTGTGTGTGTGTGTGTGTGTGTGTGTGTGTGTGTGTGTGTGTGTTTGTGTGTTTGTGAGTGTGTGTGATTCCATTCTTTGGTTTTTGTTGGTATGAGATTATCTATTGCCATATTTTAGTACATATAGTTAACCTTTTTGGAGCTTGGTTGGAATTTTGCTTCCTATGCTGTCTCTAGACCTGGGTTTGGGGATAAATATGATTTAAATTTGACTTTGTCATGAAATATCTGGTTTTCTCTGTCTTTGATGATTGAGCATTTTGCTGGATATAGTAGTCTGGGCTGACATCAACTTTCTCGTAGAGTCTTCATACCAAAGCTCCTGACCCTTCTGGCGTTTATAGTATCCCTTAATAAGTTTGGTATCATTTTATTTTATTATTAAGAGATTTTTCTATTCATGTTACAAATCAACCATGTATTCCCCTGTCATCCCACCCCCAGCATTACTTCTGAAACCACCCCTGATTCTCACCTTCTCCAAGGCAAGGTCTCCACTGGGGAGTCAGCAAAGCCTGGTAGATTCAGCTGAGGCAGGTCCAACTCCCACCTCCCTACACCAAGGCTGAGCATAGTGTCTCAGCATAGGCAGTAGATTCCAAGAAGCTGGCTCATGTACTAAGTACAAGCCCTGGTCTCATTGCCTGGGGGCCCCCTAAACAGATCAAGATAAACAACTGTCTCACTTATCCAGAGGGCCTAGTCCAGTACCATGGGGGCCCTTCAGCTATTGGTTCATAGTTCATGTGTTTCCCTTAGTTTGGCTGGTTGTCTCTGTAATTTTTCCACTCATTGTCTCAATGGATCTTGCTCATATAATCCCACCTCTCTCTCACTGGTTAGACTCCTAGAGCTGCACCTGGGACTTGGCCATGGATCTCTGAATCTGCTTCATTGGATGAAGTCACTGGATGAAGAATCTATCATGACAGTCAGGGTGTTTGGCCTTTCAATCACCAGAGTAGGTCAGCTTAGGCACACTCTCGACCATTGCCACTGAAGTCATCTTTGTGGATTCCTGGGGACTGCTCTAGTACTCTGCTTCTTCCTATTTCCATGGTGTCTTCATTTATCATGGCTTCTTTTTCCTTGTTCTTACACTCTGTTCCTGATCCAGCTAGGACCCACCACTCCCCTAAGTTCACTTTCCCCTGACTCTTGCCTTCCATTAATCCTCTTACCACCAGTTTACTCATATAGATCTCATCCATTTCTCAATCGCTGAGGGATCCCTCTGTCTTTCCTAGGATTCTCTTTACTAGGTAGCTTCCCTGAAGCTGTGAGTTTCAGTCTGGTTATCCTTTGCTTCATATCTAGTATCCACTTATGAGTGAGTATACACAATGTTTGTCTTTCTGAGTCTGAGTTCCCTCACACAGCATATTTTCTGGTTCCATCCATTTGCCTGCAAACCTCATGATGTCATTGTTGTTTCCCTGCTGTATATGTACCACATATTATTTATCCATTCTTCAGTTGAAAGGCATCTAGGTTTTTTCCAGGTTCTGGTTATTACAAATAATGCTCCTATGAACATAGTTAAGCATGTGTCCTTGTGGATGACTGAGCATTCCTTGATGATATGCCCAAGAATGGTGTAGCTGGTTATACTATAATCTTGAAGAAGATGGATTCCCAATTTTCTGAGAACCCACCATACTGATTTCCAAAGTGGCTGTAGAAGTTTTCACTCCCAACAACAGTGGAGGAATGTTCCCTTTGCTCCAATATTAACTGTCAACAGTGTTTTTGATCCTAACCATTCTGACAAATGTAAGATAGTATCTCAGAGTTGTTTTTATTTGCATTTCTCTGATGACTAAGGATGTTGAGCAATTACTTAAATGTCTATCATACCTTAGAGCTTCTTCTGTTGAGAATTCTGTTTTGCTCTCTAGCCCATTTTTTAATTGGACTGTTAGGTATTTTGATGTCTAGTTTCTTGAATTCTTTATATATGCAGGAGATTACATGTGGAGTTGGTGAAGAACTTTTCCCATTTTTAGGCTGTCATTTTGGTCTTATTGACCATGTTTTTTGTCCTACCAAAGCTGCTTAGTTTCAAGAGGTCCCATTTATTAATTGTTGCTCTCAGTGTCTGTGCTAGTGGTGTTATATTTACAAAGTGGTCTCTGTTGCCAATGGGTTCAAAACTACTTTCTACTTTCTCTTCCATCATGTTCAGAGAAACCTGATTTTTGTTGAGGTCTTTGAACTACTTGGACTTAAGTTTTGTGCATGGTGACAAATATGAATCCATTTGCAATCTTCTGCATGTTGACATCCAGTTATGACAGCACCATTTGTTGAAGATGCTTTCTTTTTTCCATTGTACAGTTTTGGCTACTTTGTCAAAAATTATATGTTCATAGTTGTGTGGACTAATGTCAGTGTCTTCAATTTGATTCCATCTGTCCACATATTGGATTTTATGACAGTACCAAGCTGTTTTTATTACTGTACCTCTAATAAAGTTTGAAGTCAGGGATTGTCTTGCCTCCAGAGGTTGTTTTATTGTACAGGGTTCTTTTGGCTATTCTGGGTTGTTTTTTTTTTCCATATGAAGTTTTCCACGTCTATGAAAAATTGTGCTGGAATTTTAATGGGAATGCCATTGAATCTGTAGATTATTTTGGTAAGATTGACATTTTTAGTATGTTGATCCTACCTATCCATGAACATGGGAGAGCTTACCATTTTGTGATATCTTCTTTAATTTCTTTCTTCAGGGACTTATCTAACAGGTTCTTCTATTGCATAGTTAGAGTTAACCCAAAGTATTTTATATTATTTGTGGCTATTGTATTCTAACAAGTCTCCCTTTATATATTACCTGATTTTTTTTCCTTTCAGCTTATAATGGTTGTATTAGAACATTGTTTTGTGTGTTCGGTGTTTTACTTATAACGTGGCTTTGGGACATTTTTTTCTAGTCCAATCTCTCTGGTGTTCTGTTAGCTTCTTGTACAGGCATGTCCTTCTTTAGGTTAAAATATTTTTCTACTATGAATTTATTTTCTTTTAATTAGGCTGGTATTCTTCTTATATTTGTAGTATTCTTACTTTGGAATTTTCATAGATTTCCAAATTTTCTGGAAGTTTTGCTTTAAGAATTTTTTAGATATAACATTTCCTTTGACCAATGAATCTGTTTCTTCTATTGTCTCTTTCACACTTGAAAATCTCTCTTCCATCTCTTGAATTCACCTGTACTTCCAGTTCACTTACCCAGATTTTTGATTTCCAGAATTCCCTCCTTCTGTGTATTCTTTATTGCTTCTCTTTCCATTTTCAGGTCTTGAACAGTTTCCTTTACCTGTTTCTTTGTCTTTTCCTCAATTTCATCATGGGATCTTTTTCATTCCCTCTGTCATCTTCATAAAGTTGTTTTTAAGGTTGCTTTCCTGTGCTTCAGTGCTGTTTGAATGTTCAGGTCTTTGGTTATAGGGTAGCTGGTCTCTGGTGATGCCATAGTATCCTTTCTGTTAATGATTGTATTCTTACATGGCATTTAGGCATCTAGGCTTGCATTAGTTATACGTCTAGATATTTCTGACTTTGTCTTTGTTCAATGGGTGTTTTTTTTCTTAGTTTCTGTTTCCTCCTTGGTCTTCTGGCCTAAGTGGTCAGGGATTCTAGTGACTAGGCACTTTATAGGCCCAGTAGGGTATCTCCAGTGGGGTTTTGTGGCCTGCAAGACCTCTGGGATTTAGATGCCCACCTGGCCTCTGTGGTTCCAATAATTCGTGTGGCCTCTTGTGTTCTGGCTATCTGCTTGGTGTCTGGGATTCCTAGTACATCACAGGATACAGGAAAGTAGCTGAGGATGTGGGCTTCAATAGGGAGTGCAGGTAGTGTGTAGTTGGGGGATGTTGGGCCAGCTTTGGTGAGCATTGTTTAGCAGTGGGAAGTGTCTTAGCTAGCATCTCTAGCACCAGCCTGGCCTGAGGTAAAACAGAAGTCTTCTGCCTAAGGTGTGAGGTGGTGGAATATGGAGCCCAAAGGAGAAAATACAATCTGGGCCTATAGAGCAGGCATTAAGGAATGTTAGCAGGTGGTATGGTATCATACCTCAGGTCCATAGGAGGAACCTGTCATTCCACAGTTTTGGGCTGGAATATGGAGCCCAAGAGACATAGTGCTGATTGGGCTATGTTGGGAATGCTTAAATAGTGTTACCCAGCAGTGGGCAGAGACATACCTGGTGACCCTAGGATGTTCCAGAGCTGTTTCCTGGAATATGAATCCAATTGAAGGGGCCCTAGATCCAAACTGGCCTTTGGAAAAGCAGACGTCCTCTGCTGAAGTTGCAGGTTGGAATATGGAACCCTGAGGAGACAGTGAAGCCTGGAGCTGTTGGGAAGACTGGGGTCCCTAGGAGCAGCCTGGACTCCATGAAAGTGCCAGAGTTTGGGGCCATAATATGGAGATGAGTGGGGATGGTAATGTTATGAGCTGTTGTTTTTCTTTATTTTCTTCTGGTCTTGTTGGAAATTTTCTTTATACTTTGATTCACAGCTTTGTGCTTTTGTGGTTTATGTGTGCATATGTGAGAGAGTGAGTTTATTTAATTGTCGTTTTATTTTTTGTTTGTTGTGAGTTTTTTTTATTCTTTTTTAAACAAAGAGAGAAAGACAGGGTGTGGAATTGGGTGGGCATGAAGTTGGGGAGAATCTGAGAGGAATTCAGAAGGTGCAAAATCATGATCAGAATTTTTTATATTGGGAGTGTGAATGGTAATGTGGTGATATAAAGAGAATTAAATATATATCAAATATTAAATGTGTAGAGAAATATGGACATTATTACTACATGGAAAATAAGGTCGAAAAATCCATCATCATAAATTATAATCAAGAGTAAATTGATAAGACATCAGGCACGAGAGTAGAAACACTTGTCCATACAGACATAAGAATACATGAATAGTTCTTTATCTATGCAATACATAGCTACTATTGCACACAGTTATGAAAACTGTGTCACTGATGAAGTGCTTCATGGCTGCAAGAATTTAAGAATTTTAACTCATTCAGGCTCCTTCATAGAATGAAGAAACTTAGAGAACACCATGGATTTTATGAATGTAGACACATTTGGAAAATAAGAGAACATCATTATATGATTTCAAAAAGACATTCTCTCTATTGCACTGAAGTCTCATGCCCTCTTAAGAATGGAGATGTATTAATGAAGAGCAATTTCAGAGTGAAATTAGGTCTATGTGATGTATGTCAGTGCACTAGTGACTTGTAAAACAGATACAACAGTGTCACTCAAGGTGAGGATACCATATAAGTAACAACAGAGAAAGCATTGGTGCTGCTTAATTTCTGTCAGCATGAAGTACAAGGCAAATTGAATTTAATCCTTCTGTATTTGTATGTGAAACAAAGCAAGGCGGTTCAGATATCATTGCAAAGTTCTGGAGCAGGTAAGTGACTTAGAATAAAAGAGGAAACCTGAGTATGCATTCATAATCACCTGCATTTCTGCCAGATGTAGACCAGTGTGTAAAGTGTCCAGAAACTCACTATGCAGACAATGAGAAGAGCCACTGTCAACATAAGACTGTGACATTTCTGGCCTATGATGACCCCTTGGGGAAGATATTCAGCGTCATGTCCTTGGGTTTCTCCTCACTCACAGCTGTTGTTCTTGGGGTGTTTCTGAAGCACAGACACACTCCCATTGTCAAGGCCAATAACCGGCATCTCAGTTACATCCTGCTCATCACTCTGACCCTCTGTTTTCTCTGTCCCTTGCTTTATATTGGCCATCCTAGCACAGTTACCTGTATTCTACAGCAGAACACATTTGGACTTCTGTTCACTGTGGCTCTTTCCACTGTGATGGCCAAAACTCTCACTGTACTTATAGCCTTCAAGATCACTGCTCCAGGGAGAATGAGGAGGTGGCTGCTGATAGCAAGGGCCCCTAATTTCATCATTCCCATCTGTACCATGCTGCAAGTTGTTCTCTCTGGAATCTGGCTGGCAACCTCTCCTCCATTTATTGACAAAGATGCTCATTCACAACATGGTCACATCATCATCCTTTGCAACAAAGGTTCAGCTATTGCCTTCTACTGCATCCTGGGATACCTGGGAACACTGGCTATAGGTAGCTACATTATGGCATTTTTGTCCAGGAATCTTCCTGACACATTCAATGAAGCCAAGTTCCTGGCTTTCAGCATGCTGGTGTTCTGCAGTGTCTGGGTCAGCTTCCTCCCTGTCTACCATAGCACCAAGGGGAAAGTCATGGTGGCTATGGAAGTCCTCTCCATCTTGGCATCTACTACATCACTCTTAGGCATCATTTTTGGCCCCAAGTGCTACATCATACTATTAAGACCAGAAAGGAACTCTCTTCATCACATTAGGGACACAACATACGCTAGAAGTAAGAAACCTTAAAACCTAGTGATTTTTGAAGCATGATTGTTCTTCACTATCTGAATACTCACATATGAAGTCAAAATTTGGCATTTGATCCCATGGGCTATTATTTCTTTAAGTAATCATATTAGGCCAAATGAATTCCGCATCCATCCTCTTACTCATGTTGGGATACATCCTGCATGTTGAGTCCTCCTTTTACAGTCACTATTAATTTGTGCTATTGATTTCATTGGCTGATGAAATCCTAATTTGGGAGTTGTTCCACTTGAATCATTCACATGTTTTATTAATTTGACCACTAGATTATTCCAAAAAATATATTTCCACTGTCAAATACATATGCTGCTGAACAGGGTCAAGAGTTACACATGTAAATATTCTTAAACATTTTGTAAACTTGACATTCAGTACAAAAAATTTCTGTCAATATAGTGTTTTGTTTCTGAAGCCCTTGAGATGTTTCTGCAATTTCTCATGTATTCTTTTCTTATATGTTTTTATTCTGAAGAAATTCAAATTATTCACATTCGATATAACTTTTCATAAAGATTTTACTCTAGCATATCACTGCATAATGAGCTAAATACTAAATTATGGCAAATTTAGGACCTCATTTTATAAACCGACACTAAATGTCAACCAAATCTACCAATTTGTAATCAATACCTGGAGCCTCTTTATGAATTATGGTGCCCTGTGTCAAATGCCCAGATGTAACTACTCCCACTGACACTGTACTCACTTCTCTTTGTTACTCCATCCATCCCCACAGCCTTTTTCTTTTCACTGCCTCACAGTCCATCACCTTTTGCTAAATTGGTGCATATTCCTTCAACTCATACAGACTGGGAAAGACCTTCATTCCAGGAAGATACAGGACTTGCTCTCCCTAGTATCCATCTATCTAGTGGTGGCATAGGTGGGCATGAGCTTCCTTTTTTCCCCTCCCCTCAAATAGCAATGCCTTGGCCATGGGGAAGAGCTGGCCCTGTGGTATTAAGAGCTGAAGGTATTCCTTTAATTGATGTCTCCTCTTCCCAGATGACGTTAGTTGTGATGACTCAGATGTATCAAGTTGTCGGGAAACTATCAAGCATGATTGACACCATATAATTTTGACACACAACTACATCACTACAAATCTACCTTTCCTTTCCCATTCATCCCCAAGATCTCACATTAAATTCTAAGTGGGGGATTGAAAGGGGGCTGGGCATTTAACAGCACTGGTTACTCTTCCTGAGAACCCAAGGTCAAGTCCCAGCACCAATATGGAAGCACACACCTGTCTGTAATCTTAGTCCATGGGATTCAATACCCTGACACAGATATAAATACACGCAAAAGACCAGTGCACATAAAATAAGAATGTATAAATACTTTTTAAAAGATAAGTAACTTTAAATGTCCCACAGTTTTAAAAGTCCCACAATGGAACACACTTAAATTTCACTCAGAGGTTAAGAGTACTGGCAGATTTTCCAGAGGTCCTGAGTTCAACTCCCAGCAATGGCATGTTGGCCAACAACCTGCTATACTGAGAATTGGTGCCTTATTATGGCATTCAGAAATACATGCATTCAGAACACTATACATAATAAATACATCTTTTTAAAATAATTCAGTCCTGCTGTGCAGTGGTTGCACACCATTTACTCCCAGCACTCAGGAGACAGAAACAGGTGGATCTCTGTGATTTCAAAACCATTCTGATCTACAGACTGAGTTCTAGGCCAGCCAGTACTACACAGAGCAACTCTGTGTCAAAAAACAGAAAAATCCATCTCCTTATTATATCCAGTCTCTTTTAAAACACAAAAAAATGCTTTTTAAAGTTTGAAATCTCGTTTTATGGGCTCCTAAAAAAAAACCGAAACTTATGTTAAATATTTCCTTATTTCTAGAGGGGAAGGCACAAGGCAAATTCTCTCTCTGACAAAGTAAATCCACTCTTCAACTGTATAATAGTTCGATTTTCTATGTCTGAATCCACTCACTGTCTTCTGGGTTTCTCCAAAGGGCTTGGGGTACTTCTTCAGCTCCATCCTCTGAGGCACATACAGCATATCTTCCAGGCTTAAGATGGCTCCATTCTATAGCTACTGCTGTTCTTGTCAGTCATCCCACAGTGCTGACATCAACCACAATGCTGGGTCTTGTGCTATAACTTGGCTGCACTTTCATCCACACCGCTCATAGACTCCCTTCATGGTTCCAAATCTCAAATTCTCTGTAAATTTCCTTTAATTTTGGACCTTCTAGTGCTAGTGTACTTACACCTTCACCAATGGTTTCTCACAGTGACAAGCCTCAGCTGGAATCTATGACCAATACATGACATCAAAACCAGTACCACCTGGGGGACTCTCACACCACCAAATGTGACTGCCAGCATGAAATACAACTGCCTCTGGGACACAGAATCCATGTGCTCCCAGGAACCATTTCTCAGAAGATTTCAAGTCAGCAAAGCTGGGCTTCTCTCTCTCTCTCTCTCTCTCTCTCTCTCTCTCTCTCTCTCTCTCTCTCTCTCTTCTCTCTCCCTCATTTTGACACAGGGGTTTTCAGTGTAATTTTGTTGCCTGTCCTGCAACTCACTCTATAGCCCAGACTGGCCGTGAACTCACAGAGATATGCCAGGCTCTGCCTCCTGAGTGCTGGGATAAAACTTGTGCACTACCACCACCATGAACTCTTCTTAATCACCACTAATTTCTCAACTTCAGACAACCAGCATCAAATATCTCAGTAAAACAACAGTTTCACTTTAGTAGTTCAGATATTTTGTTAACCATTGCTGATTATTTGGCTCCAGCTAACCAGGGACACAGAATCTTGATTCAAAATAACAAATGGCCCCAGTAGAGTCTTTAAACTTCCCTCTGAAATTCACAAGCCATGTTCCCATCTTCTGCATTGCCCTCAATATTCTTATATTCCAAGCTAATACAGAACAGCTTGCTGTTCCTTAAACACTCAAAGGATTTTCTTTTACAACGTTTCAAAGTTTCATAGTCCTCCTACAAAACAGCACAGTCAGGTCTGTCAAAGCAAGACCCCACTCTTGGAACCAACTTGTCTTAATTAGAGTTTCCATTGCTACAATAAAACAACATGGCCAAAAACCAAGATGGAAAAGAAAGGGCTTATTATGCACACACTTTTACATTTGAGTACTTCATTGCAGGAATCTAGGAACAAAATCAAACAGGAACTGAGGCAGAGGCCATGGAGAGGTGCTGCTTACTACCTTGCTCAGCCTGCTTTCTTATAGAACTCATGACCACCAGCTTAGGAATGTCACCACCCACTTTGAGCTGGCCCCTCCCAGTCAATCTCTGATTAAGAAAATGCCCTATAGCTGGATCTCATAGAGATATTTCCTTTCTTGGGTGGTGGGAGGGTTCAAGACAGGGTTTCTTTATGTAGCCTTGGCTATCCTGTAACTAAATCTGAGGAACAGGCTGGCCTCAAACTTACAGACATCTGCAAGCCTATGCTGCCCAAGTGCAGGGAATAAAGTTGTGCACCACCACCACCAGCTTTAAAACACTTTATTAATTGAGGTTCCCTCCTCTCAGATGACTTTAGCTTGTGTCAGATGGAGAAAACACTATCCAGTGCAGGGTACTTGAACTGAAAGGCGAAGTGGACACATGTGTCATCCCAAACCCGGAAGCAATATCCAGTGGATAGCCAGCTGCTACTGAAAGTTTAGTTTCCTCCAAGGGAGTCTCCCTGGGAAACCAACCATGCTAAAGGGGAGAATGCACGTGCAACAGTGGATGGCAACAGGAAATGAACTCAGTGGCTTCTTTGGATGATTCTTATCTTACAATATCATGTCAGGGTGATTTACTATTTTGTTTATTTCTTTGTTGTTTTTATCTCAGTTTTTTTGTCTTCTCATTTTTTTTCTTCTCTCATTTTGCCCTATTAGTTTCTTTGAGTATACACAATGCCTACCAATTTACAGTTTTGATGGGACTGAGAATGTGCAAGCAAGTAGGTCTCAGAATTTTCTTGGGCTCCTTTCCTTCTTTTTGTTTGTTTGTTCAATCTAACGTGTTATTTTTTATCTTAGTATATTTTATTTTATTATTATCCCATAGAAATCTGTTTATTTTCTAGTGATAGAGAGAAAGGGTTAGGATTCTGGTGTGTGTGTGTGTGTGTGTGTGTGTGTGTGTGTGTGTATTTGTGTGTATGTGTGTGTGTGTAAGAGTCCTTGAAGCCCCAAAGAGGACACTGATCCCTAGGAACTACTGTTACAGGTGGGTGTGAACTACATTTTATGTAGGCTGTGTATTGAACTCTGCCACTTTAGAAGAGCAATACATTATTTTGTCTACTGAGTCATCTCTCCAGCTTCTGTAATATTCTGCAATATCTATTTATTGAAACATCCCTCTTGCTCGTAAGTTCTACTCCTCTAACTCCAAGGATGCAACAGGATTCTGTAGTTTTCCCCATAGAGGGGTAGCAATGATTTGCCTTCATCTGTAAACATGAGGTCACAAAATTCCTTTCAATTTCTCCAATAATCAATTGCTGTCAAAGTCTTACATTCACTAAGATAGCAAAAGGAAACCTCTGAGTTAATTTCAAATCTTATAACATATTAAAGACAAAAAAAAGAAAAAAATCATTTCTACTCATCACAAATGTCCAAAAGCCAAGTCCTGTAAAAATAGGTGGCTGAGTGTAAGGACTTGGGAAACAATATAGATAAAAGTAGTATATATGACAGTGATAATCAACACCATTACAAGAAACACTAAGAGTCACTTGCTAATGAATAACCTTGCATTGTATTCTAATTGGTCTTTCTGTACCAACATTACATTTGTCAGTAAAAATTTATGAAATGTGAGTTCTGGAAAATGTTTTCTCCCTTCACTTTTGAAGAGAATTTCTCTCTGGACTTAACAAAATGATGTAGCACTTGGGGAAAAATACACATCCCAGCAAGCCAGCACTGGAGGCTAAGATGGAGAAGACCTCCACAGCCAACATGACATTGCCTTTGGTGCTGTGGTAGACAGGGAGAAAAGTGACCCAGACATTGCAGAACAACAGTATGCTGAAGGTCAAGAATTTGGCTTCATTGAATGTGTCAGGAAGATTCCTGGCCAAGAAAGCCACAGTGAAGCTCCCCAGGGCCAGAGAGCCCAGGTATCCTAAGACAGAACAGAAAGCAGTTACTGAGCCCTTGTTGCACACAATAACGATGTGCCCATGCTCAGAGTGTAAATCATTATCATCAGAGGGAGTAGAAGCTCCCAGCCAGATTGCACACAGAATAATTTGGATGATGATGCAGATGGGAATGATGTAGGTTGGAGCCCCTGACACCAGGACCCACTTCATCCTTCTTCCAGGAGTAGTGACTTTGAAGGCCAAAACCACAGTAATTGTCTTGGCCAACACAGTGGAAACAGCCACAGTAAATAAAACTCCATATGCTGTTTGCTGCAGGATACAGGTGGCTTAGTTGGGATGGCCAATGAAGAGTAAGGAACAGAGAAAACAGAAGATAAGGGAGATGAGCAGGATGTAGCTGAGAGTGAGGTTATTAGCTTTCACAATGGGAGTGACTTGGTGCTTCACAAAGATCCCAAGAATCAGAAATGTGCATGCAGACAAACACAAGGCCATGCAGGACAGAGAAGGCTTTTGGGTTCAGAGTGAACTGACAGTCCTTATTGAAACCATGGGATCTAGATGCCCAGAAGTGCCCAATCTAGGTTAAACATAGCCACAAACATAAATCATACTGGAACAGACATTGTAAATTAAATGGACCTAACAGTTATCTCCAGAACATTTCACACAAATACAAAAGAATATATCTTCTTTTCATCATTCATGGAACTTTCTCAAAAATTGACCATATATTTGGTCACAAAGAAACTCTCAACAGATACAGGTGGAGTGGGGATGAGTAGGAATGGGAAAAGGAGAGATCAGTTAGGAATGGGAGAATGTAGGGAGAGAGTACTGTGAGATACAATTGGGACAGGGGAGCATTTGAGAGGACAATGTGGAAACCTAGTGCAGTGGAACCTCCCTGGAATCTGTGTGGTACACCTTAGTGAATACCCCTAGCAATGGTGGATATGGAACCTGAACCCACATCTTTTTTAATGTGGCAAGACATCCAGTGGTGGGAACAGGACAACAAGCCATCCACCAAACCTCCAACCTTCAAATTGTCCTGACTACAGGTATTATGTTTGTACAGCTCATTTAAAATTTTAATGGATAATTAAAAATAGATTAATAACTGGTCATCTATGATAATCATACTCATAGCCATGTTAGTTAAGTCTTCTAGGTATACACAGAGATATTTCAAATAGACAGGTAATCTTCAAACACTTCAAAGGTCTACAGAATATGGCATTTAAAATATTTTTAAAATTTAGACTTTCTGGACAGTGAGACATGTCTGCTCCTGACCACACCAATTTACTTCAGAGAGGAGGATGGGCATTAAAGACACTTCATATGGAGTTTATCTTCAAATTGGCAAAAATAGCCATTTGGGCAAGAAACTGTTCTTGTCTGGACTGCTTGATCGACTGGACATGCAGGACCCATAAAAAGGTGACCACTAAACTCTCCTTGAAAAAATGGTCCTTCAGGTTCCTGCTTCGCAGAGGAAACTGCCAGAAATTCTACAGGACACTGAGAAAAGTAACCAAGAGACTCTAGACCTGTGGGCTGAAAACAAATGCTCCAACTTTACAAAGGAACATTAGGTGACTCTCCAGCCTACCAGTTGTCTCTGTCTACTCTTGAAAGACTCCCAAAAATGATTGCATCCTTCTCCTGGTTCTCAGGTAATATTATATCCTTCTGAGGACTTTGATATGGTTGAAGACTAGATAGTTATAATTTCCTCAGTTATGATAAAAGATAAGTTAGATATAAAATCTTAGAATCATGAATATAAGATAGATAGGATATCTTCTTTAATATTGTAACTGTAATTCTTGCTTGATATTTGTTTTATTATCTAAAATTGTACTATACAAAAGTTAAAACCTTGCTTTAAAAAAAAAGAAAAGGGGAAGTGTTGTGGGATGTTCTATATGTCAAATGTGTTGCTCTGATTGGTTAAAATAAATAAAGTGCTGATTGGCCAGTAACCAGGCAGTAAGGATAGGGTAGGTGGAACAAGGAAGAGGAGAAGGCTGGGAACAGGAAGGCTGGGAGGAGACACTGCCAGTCTCTGCCATGAGAAGCAACATGTAAAGACACCAGTAAGCCACAAGCCATGTGGCAAAGTATAGACTAACAGAAACGGGTTAAGATAGAAGAAGTAGATAACAAGAAGCCTGCCATGGCCATACAGTTATACAGTTTGTAAGCAATATAAGTTTCTGTGTGCTTTCTTGGTTGGGTCTGAGCAACTGTGGGACTGGCAGGTAAGAGAGATTTGTCCTGAGCAACTGGCCAGGCAGGAAAATACTATCTACAGTGGACTGGGGGGAAGTGGGGCCAGTAGGGGATAGGACAGGGGAACCCATGGCTGATATGTAAAATTAAATTAATTATAAAATAAAATTTTAAAAAATGAAAAAAGAATAAAGCAGAAATCTATAAACATGGAAAAAAAAGAATCCCAAAGAAAACACAATCCAGATTCTTTGTGTAATATCTATCTTTATGTGGCTTATCTTTTATACTTCCTTTATTGTCTTTTCAAAGACTTTATTTTAAAAACTATCATTTCTTTATATAAGTATATATATTTGTCTCTTTCAAGTCTACATATATTTTACACACATTGTAAACTATTGTATCTGAATCTGCCATATTGTGAACCTATTGCTTTAAACTGAAGCATTCTAAGACTGAAATGGCACTGTGGCTGCTGGCTCTGCCCACTTCAGTTTCCCATCTTGGAGTTGGTACATTTACCCCAAGCTCTGGGAGCCATCAAGTCTTAGAAACAGTGGGTCTGTACTTGTTTTTTTAATCAAAGCAGCATGTAGCCCAGAAACCTCTTTTTTTTCAAATTAGCAAAAATATATCTAATACACAGTGTAATGTGCCACTTGTAGATGCCTCATTCCCACCATACTGCTGGTCAAACATGCACCCCAAGAATCTGCTATAATAGCTCAAACCTGTAGGCTGCCTTTAACCTGAGAGAGACAACTAGGAAGCTGTTTTAGCTCCATTTTAGAATCTTTCTTTTTTCAGGTTTTAGGTGCAAACTCTTGCCTCACATTGGGCACTATTTGTAGCTGAAGTTTTCTCCAATCCTGCCTGGCCCACAATCATGACAAATCTCTCTCACCTGCCAGTCCCACAGCCACTCAGACCCAACCAAGTAAACACACAGAGACTTATAAACTGTATGGCTGCAGCAAGCTTTTTGGTATCTAGTTCTTACATCTTAAATTAACCCATTTCTTTTAGTCTGTAAGTTGCCAAGTGACTTGTGGCTGACCAGTATCTTACATCTAGCTTGTCATGGTGGCTGCTGGCAGCATCTCTGCCTCAGCCTTTCTGCTCCCAGAATTCTCTTTTCTGCTTGTCCTGCCTAGACTTCCTGCCTGGCTACTGGCCAATATGCATTTAATTTATAAAGAGTAATATCCACAGCACTGATTCATCGCTATCAAGGAAAAGTCATTGTTTGCACAATGATTCACATTCTATATCGTGCATAGTTTTCTTTGAGGTCACCATTACATTAACACGCACCATGGCTACAGTGCCACACATACATCATGGAGTCACTGCCTTAACTGATCCATGTGCTTTTGGACATAGAGTCCTTCTCCTAACATCTTGACTCACTGTTTCGGGGATAAAAACCTAGATGTATTTCTAAGGTATTATATTTCTTTAGGACACTATGCTCTCAGATACAGACAATTAATGGGTGAACCCAATGTTATGAGACTGGCCATATGAGGACAATTCATTAGTTCATGGTGTATAAAAGAATATTACAGAAATTCAAATTTCAGATTCAAAAAGAAAACTTGATATTGCATTAACATAATGTTGATCATTTAGAAATCAATTCAGTAGAACCATTAGTTTCATCAGAAAGAGACACAAATTGTTTACAGAGGGGCATGAACATAATATCAGCATTCACACATACATCTGTAGAAAAAGGAACACTTGTAACTCCTAGAAAACGTACTAGGATTGAGAGTCTCCAGTTCTACAGAATGTGGTGTCTGCTATTGTACCTTGGTCAGACCTGCCATGGGCCCTTTATAGCCCTTTTCCCTTTTATCTACCAGTGCATTATCTGGTGTAAAAAGGTTTGTATCACCATAAGTGAATTTCTCATGAGCAGGCTCTTGGTTCACACTTGTGGCACAATCCACTCAGATGATTTCATGTCTTGGGACTGGGTCTCTATGGTCTTGGATGAAATCATACTGCTTGTGCCTGGAGAAGAGCCTAAAATATTTTTATGCATGCTGTCTGTTATTCTGAAAGCAAGGCTTAAAATTTAATGACGGAGGGAAGTAATTATTGGGTAATTCCACAGTGGAGTGAAGAATCTTTTCAGAAAGAACTTGGCATGGTTCAAGAGATAATTCCAGTCACCAATAAAATTAGAAATAAATACTTAAGCACATGAGCTATTTATATATGTGCTGGACCCTGCAGAGTCCAACTTACCATACTCATGGGTGAGGAGATACTTTGTTAATATGCTGTGCTCTTCAATTTTTTATCTCTTGCTTTCTGCAGATTCCTATACTTGTGTGTTCCTACAGAAGCAGTGAGTGCTTAGTCAGAATGAACTACAATTTAACTGGTGAAGGAAATGTGGTGATTGCTGGATTTTTCCCAGCCTTTGCCTTCTACCCACTCAACAAAACAATTGATTGGATAATAATGAAATTTAACAGAGATATTATGATCAAGTAAGACTTTTATTCATTTACTCCTTTTCAAGGTTTGGCATTCATATGACCTACAGGAAGTACAGGCTCTGATAATATTCTGTCTCTATCCCATTAAGATATTTCCTAGTGACTCTTCTGGTATTTTCAAGTATAAGATGGAATTTGGGTTTTATTCTTTCTCTTTTCTGTTATAGAAATAAGGAATTTCCCCATATTCTCTGTCATGCCTATATCTCCTCATGATTTTGATGTTTGGAATGCTAGTTCTGCAAGAGAAATATTATATAATAGAGGATTGATAGAATATTTGAGTGGATTCTAGAAGTCTAGAAATGCCCTTATGAGAAGGGATGATGTCACTAAAGTTAGTTACTAAGAGTTTCATTGTTTGAGGCTGTAGTGACAAATATTGTCTTGGTTTACTACAGAACATTCAGAGCAGTAATGTCAGAATTAGACACTGGGAACTACTCTCTATTAGAAATGCCTTCATTTGTTTCAGATCCTTGTTCTAACTTTTAATATTTGTGTTATCTGATAACATATCATGCTCACCTGTTTGCTGGATTTTTGCTTTGAGTACAAAGTACACTTCACTGTCTCTTCTAAATAGGACAGTTATGCCTGCTTAGATTTGTTGAGGTTTTTTTTTCCTTCTTTTCTTGTTGTTAGTACATCCTGACTGCAATTTTTTCCCTCTCACTCATCCTAGTCCCCACCTTTCCTTCTCCCCAGATCACTCCACCTCCATCACCCTTCAGAAAAGAGGAATCCTCCCAGGGATATCCTCCCAAAAGGACATAACAAGATACAGTAACACTAGACACAAACTCTCATATTAAATCTGGCAGACACAACACAGTAGAAGGGAAAGGTCCCAAGCGCAAATGAAAGAGTCAAGGTCACCCAGGGTGCCACTGTTATAGGCCCCCTAAAACAGCAAGCTAACAATAACAGATATGCAGCAGACCTAGCACAGTTCTGTTTAGAGTCTGTGATTGCTGCTTCAGCCTCTGTGAGCCTCTACTAGCCCTGCTTAGTTGACTCTGTAGACCTTGTTCTCCTAGTGTTCTTGGTACCTTTGTCCCCCACCCTTCTTCCCCCAGAGGAGGGACCCAATGGAGAACTTCAATTTTGGCTCTCTCTCTCTGCCTAATGTTTGGTTATGGGACTCTGTATCTACTCCCATCAGCTGCCAGCAGGGAACTCTCTGATGATAATTGGCCTAGTCACCAATGATGGGTATAGCAAAATATCATTAAGAATCATTTGTATTGATTTTTTTTTCTAGCCTTCGTCTCTGGGCTATCCAGCCTCCAGGTCCTAGTCATCTAGACCGTGTCAGGCATGGGCTTCCTACCATATCTTGGGCCTCAAATTAGACAAGTAACTAGTTGGCCAACCCCACAAATTCTGCATCTTCCCTGCCCCAACTCATCTTGAATGGAGGATAAATTATAGGTCGACAGTTCTGTGGCTGGGTTGGTGTCCTAGTCCCAGCAGAAGATGGCTTGCCTGGTCACAGAAGATGAATGGTTCAGGACCCATATCTGCTGTGGGATGTCCCATATGTTGTGAATAAATAAAATACTGATTGGCCAGTAGCCAGGCAAGAAGTATGGGATAGGTGGGACAGAGAGAAGTGGCTGGGAGGTGGAAATCTGGAGGAGAAACTAGCCAGCCGTCCAGGGAGCATCATGTAAAGGCAGCAGGTAAAGCCACAGAACATGTGGCAACATATAGAGTGACAGAAATGGCTAGACAATGGTAGGTCTGAGCTAATGGCTGAGCAGTTTAAATAATACAAGCATCTCTATGTTTATTTTATAAATGGTCTATGGGACTACCGGGCTTGGCGGGACCTGGAGAGAAAAATTCTAGCTACACATATCTTCCTTTATTAGGCATCCTCCCAAGGGTCACCTTCATAAAAATCTTAGGAAGTTCTACTGGTCTAGGATGCGCACACAAAATACAATCCAATTCTAGTCATCTCTCCAAATACTCTCTCCTTTTACCCTCCTGTTACAATGTCCACACCCATGTCCCACCCGTCCCCTGTTCACCCAGAAAAGCTATTCCACTTCCTCTTCCTAGGGAGATCCATGTTTTACACTTAGAGCCCTCCTTGTAACCTAGCCTATCTGCGTCTGTGAATTGTAGCTTGACTACCATTAACTTAGCAATTAATATGCACCTATAAGTGAGTACATACAATGTTTATCTTTCTGGGTCCATATTTCATTACAAAGGATTAATTTTTCTGGTTACATTTCCATTTGTCTGCAAATTTCAAGATGTAATTTTTTTCTAACAGCTGAATAATGCTCCACTGCATAAATATACCAAATTTTCTTTATCCATTCTTTGGTTGAGGAATTCCATATTGGTTCCAGCTTCTGGATATTATGAATAAAGTCCCTATGAATGTGGTTTACTTTGTGTATTTGTGGTAGGATAGAGTATCCTTTGGGTATATGCACAAGAGGGGTATAACTGCGTCATGAAGTAGACACATTCTCAATTTTCTGAGGAATGGCCATATTGATTTCAATAATGCTTGTATGAATTTGTACTCCCACCAGCAATGAAGGAGTGTTCCCCTTGCTCCAAATACTCACCGGCAGGCATAAGCTGTCACGTCTGTTATTGATCTTAGCCATTCTGAGTGGTCTAACATGGAATTTCAAAGTAATTGTGATGTATATTTTCCTGATGGATAAGGATGTTGAACATTTCTTTAAGTGTTTCTCAGCCATTTTAGTTTCCCCTATTGAGAATTCTCGGTTTAGATTTGTATTTCATTCTTCATTTGATTATTTGGTATGTTGATGTCTACTTTCTTCAGATCTTTATATATTTTGGATATTAATCCAATATCTGAAGTAGATATCTGAGTTGGTGAAAAATTTTTCCCCATTCTGTAGGATGAAATCTTGTCCTATTGATTGTATTCTTTGCATAACAAAAGCTTTTCTGTTCCATAAGGTCCCATTTATGAATTGTTGGTCTTAGTGCCAGGACTCACTATTGATATTCTGTTCAGTAGTCATCTCCTATGCCAATGCTTTCAAGGCTACTCCCCACTTTCTGTTCTTTTAGGTTCAATGTGTCTGGTATTATTTTGAGGACTCTGATACACAAGGACTTGAATTATATTCAGTGCAATATATGTCGATCAATTTGGATTCATTCATATGCAGATATATATTTAAACCAGCACCATAGAGATGTTGATTTTCATGTTTCATTTTTCATTGTGTCTCTCTGGATTCTTCATCAATAATCAGGTGTCTAAAAGTGTGCGGATTTATGTCTGGGTCTTCAGTTAGACTCCATTGACCATCCTGTCTGTTTTTATGCCAATACCATGCAGTTTTTATTACTACAGCTTGTAGTACAGTTTGAAATCAGGGATAGTGATACGTCTGGACGGTCTTTTATTGTACAGGATTCCTTTAGCTATTCTGGTTTTTTTGTTTTATTCATATAAAATTGAATATTGTTCTTTCAAGGTCTGTAAAGAATTGTCTTGGAATATTGATGGGGATTGTATTTAATCTGCAGATTGCTTTTGGTAAGATGGTCATTTTTACTATGTTGATCCTACCCATTCTAGATTGTGGTCGATCTTTTCATCTTTTGATATCTTCTTAAATTTTTTTCTTCAGAGACTTGAAGTTTTTTTATCATACAAGTCTTTCAAATGTTTGGTTGCTTAGTTGAAGTTGCCCCCAAGATATGGGATATTATCTATGGATATTTTGAAGGGTGCTATTTCTCTGATCTTTCTCAGTCCATTTCTACTTGTATGCAGGAGGGTTACTAGGTTTTTTGGGTTAATTTTGTATCGAGCCACATTACTGAATGGGTTTATCAGGTGTAGGAGTTCTGTGGTAGATTTTTTTGGAGTAAGTTATGTATATAATCACATGATTTTCAAATAGAGATACATTGAATACTTCCTTTCCAATTTGTATCTCCTTAATCTCATTCATTTGTTTTTTTGCTGCAGCTAGTACTTCAAGTTCTATATTGGATAGATTGGAGAGAGTAGACAGCATTTCATGTTTCTGATTTTAGGGGGACTGATGTAAGTTACCCTCTATTTAACTTGATGTTGACTAAAGGCTTCTTATAATTTGACTTTATTATCCTGAGTTATGAACCTTGTATCCCTACTCTCTCAAGCCTGCTTTATTTTTTAGTTATATTTGCATGGATGCTTTTTTTCCATCCTTTATTGCTAATGTGGGGGTTACTATTAGTTGTAAATTGTATTTCTCAGAGTCAGCAAAAATACACGTATTGTTTTCTGATTCTACCTTATTATCTTCTCCCCAGAGTAATATTATGAGACCACAAATATTAGAAATTATTATTGAATGGTATATATTAATGCCTGGCAATTTTTTTTGTTTTTTTTAGATGTTTCCCTCGAGGTTTATTATTCAGACTTATTACTCAGTAACAAATTCTGGAACAGTTTATTGTTTCCTCTGCCAACTTGAATAAGTTTATCCTTTGCTTCAGACTTAACTATTCCTTCATTTGTCTTTTGCAAAATGGGTTTACTGGTCATAATTTTCTTCAACCACATTTTACCCTGAAAAGTTTACCATTCCCCATCATTATGATTGATAGTTTGCTGGGTATAGTATCTCGGGGAGCATTGTTGCTGTCCCATATCTTGCAGAACATCAGACCAATCTATTCTGGTTCTCCAGTATCTACTGAAAGTTATCTGTTGCTATTCTGATGGGTCCCTCTTTGAATACAACTTGATAATTCTCATTTGTAGCTTTCCACACTCTTCTTGGTTTAGTATATTAACTGTCACTATTGTTTTATAACTCAGGAAGTTTCTTTTGTGGAACTTTATATTTGGAGTTTTGCAAAATCAAATAGATTAACATATATCTATAGAACATTCCAACCAAAAACTAAAGAATATGCATTCTTTTCTGCAGCCCATCAAATTTTTCTAAAATAGACTACATATTGGTATAAAACCAAGTCTCTAATATACAGGAAAAATTAAAGCACATCCTGCATGCTGTCACACCACCATGGGCTAAATCAGGATATAATAAACAAGAAAGAAAGAACACAAATTCATGGATGATAAATTACATAAAACTGAACCATAACTGACAAAAGGAAGAAATCTAGAAGGACATTGGAATTTCTAGGATTGAATAGAAATGAAATCATAACATATCAAGACCTGTGGAACACAAGGACAACTGTCACAAGAGGAAAGTTTATGGAACTGTGCATCCATATCAAAAACTTTGAGAGATCACAAATTAATGACTTTATGAGATACTTGAAAACTTAAAAATACAAGAACAATCAACAGTCATAAAGATAATCAGTAAGAGTTCATCAATATCAGGGCAGAAAATGAACCAGAAATGAAAAATTCAATAGAAAGAATGAATGAAGCCAATACTAAGATCAATAGCATGTTAGTCAAATCAACAAAAGAAGAAAGAGAATTCAAATTAATAAAATTAGAGATGGAAGGGAGGGATTACAACAGACATTGAGGAAATTCAAATATTCATAAGGATATGTTGTAAAACATATATTCCACTAAATTGGAAAAAATTAAAGAAATATATGAATTTGAAGATATAAAAATGACCTACCAATGTAGTTATAAATGAAGTTAATAGTTCATATAGACATGAAACATCCTGTGAGATTAAAACTCTAACTAAAAATATGCCAATTAAAAAAAATTTTTAAGTTGGATGGAGTCAGTACACAATTCTACCAGGCCTTCAAAGAAGAGCTAATAGTAATATTTCTCAAACAGTTAAACAAGATAGAAAAAGAAAGAACATTTACTTTGGGAAGGTGATATTACCCAGATTTTAAAAAACATAAAAACACAATACTATAAACTGATGAAAAATTAGAGGACAACCACTATTGAACATTAAAACAAATAAAATGCTTGAAAAAGAAACTGAAGAACACACAAAAATGATTATACAGCATGATCATGTTGGCCTCATCCAATAGATGCAGGACTGCTTCAACATCACTAAATCAATGAATGTAATCCACCATTTAAACACACTAAGGGACATGAAAAAATAAATCATCTGGTTAAATGGAGTAAAGCCTCTAACAAAAATCCAAGATCACTTACTGATGAAACTCTAGGAAAAAATAGGTACAAATAGAATAAATTCTGTTTTCTTATCAAATGAGTTTAAGGTGTTAGTCATCTCCTCTTCAACAGAACCCATCAACATGAAAAAAATAACATTGCATTTATATAAATCGCTAAAAGTATCAACAGGGGAATGAACTTTGGTTCACAAATCAAAGAACTAGATATAAAATACACACTTAATAAAATAAAACTTTCTGAATATTTTATTTCTTGTGAAATGTTATATTATTCTTCCATGTGTGTGGAAATTTGGTGGCTACAGAGTGCAAAAGATAAAAAGGTAACAAGCTTGCAGTGCAAATATAAGAACTGAGTTTACTTTTGTAGATCACAAAAGCAAAACAGGGGAGTGAGCATTGCAGTGCAGATGTGTAAACCTGCTGTTTTTGGAGAAATGAGGGACAGAAGTAGGAAAAATCCATGTTTATGTGCCACAAAAAGCCGTGTTAGTAAATACGGATGAAGATAACAACTCCCATTTGAAGTTTGCTCTCTCTAGCATCCTGTGTGTGCACACACAGCACAGAGAACTATACAAATGAATAACACAACACACATTAAAAAATGAATTTTTATACAAATGTCCACTGCTGTTCAGACAGATTGATTAGCCTGGATGTTCCTGAATTGAACAATGTCTTAGTAACTAGTAGCTTGATCAATAAACATTGTATTTTGCATGGCTGTGCAGACTGAAAGTTGAATTCTAGGAGATCTGAATATGTAGTCTTAACTCATAGACAGAATTTATCACAAATATAAGGCAACTGATTCTTCATATACTCTCTTAGATCTCAAGTTATTGGGAAGTTCACACTCAGGGTTTTCCATAGTCCTAAAGAAATAAAACAAAGGGCCTTTTAAGTCATATAGAAACAAACCAGGAGAAGTTTCTTAAATATATACATATATGAAAGAAATCTCAATGTAATCATCAAAATACAGTGGAGAGAAAGCCTAAAAAGTATTTCTCGCCACAAGACAAAATTTTCTGTTTGTGGATGGGTTAATTAGGGATTTTAGAAAAACAGACCCCTGGAAATGCCCAAACAAACCAGGCTACTGCCAAAGCTATTGGTTGATCTCCACAAAATGATGGTAAAATCCCATTGCTAAAGACAACACTACAGGAATCATTGAACATGGAGAAGTAGAGATAATGCTAACCTAGAGCCTTTGTAACTATTCTGTAGGGTTTATGGAACTGGAAGGTAGTCTGCAGGGAGATTGCATGGAGGTAAACACCAACCTAACTATAGACACTCCAATCTACAATGAAGGAGTCCTTCCTGCAAGATATACTGGTGCAAATTGGCTGAAAGCTTATGGAACTAAACAACCAATATCTGGTTGGATTTTAGGTTCACTCTGTAAGATGGAACCCAACACTTCTCAGATTGTCAAGAACTTGAGATAAGATAGGTCATGGAACCAGGGGTAAACTAAATAGTATTGTTTTGATAAATCAATGTAGCAATAAAATGTCTCCTGAAGATACTCTGCCATATTAATAGATCATTGTGCCACTCAGCTCTCATCAGAGATGTTCCCTCCAGCAGTGGAGGAATACTCAGTCATATATGAGATGTGTTCTTAAAGTCCCTTCCCTTGGGGTTCAGGGAACCCAAAAGAAGTGGAGGTGGAAAGATTATAAGAGTCAGAGAAAGTCAAAGACACTGAGGAAACAAGACTTTCTAAACATAGCAGGACTGATACACATATGAGCCTAAGAGACTGGGAAGGATGCTAAGGGCCTGTACCACTAAAACAGATGGGTTGCCTGCACTGAGACAGGAAGTGGACACAAGCCCTCATCTTTAATTCAGAAGTCAACTCCAAGTTGTCACAAGCCTCCATCACTAACAAAGTTGGAAATACAAAAACTGTTTCCTTCAAGGGAGTCTCCCTGGGTATACAAACAGTTCTTAAAGAAGGCCCCATGCTCAGTAGTAGATGGAAAACAAAGAAATACACTCAATGGCATTAGTGAATTTTAAATTTTTTAAGATTACATGACTTTTGTGCACTATTATTTTTTCTGATTTCTTGTTTTCATGATTTTCTGTGTATGAAAATGTGTGTCTTTGCCTCTCATGTTTCTAGTCCTTGTTCTTTGGATATTTTCTTCTGTGTATTTGCTTGTTTTATCCAGTTTTAGTTTGTTTGTTTTTATTTTAATTTATCACTATTTTTGATACCTGTTTGTTTTCTAATGAGAGAGAAAAATAAAGGGTGTGAATCTGAGCAGGAGTGGAGGTTTGGTGAACCTGTAGGTGTTGGTGGAGGGGAAACTGTAATTAGAATATATTGTATGAAAATGTATTTTCAATTTGCTTTCACATATGTCATGTGTTGTGTGGTGTGAGTCTTCCTCCTAAATATTGTTCTACCTTCTGTGCAGGTTCAAGTTGAGGAACTACCAATGTATTTTGGCCATGATGTTTGCCATTGAGGAGATCAACAGCAATCCCTATCTTTTATCTAACACATCCCTGGGATTTGAGATCCATAATGTGCCACATGGTCAAAGACGCACTCTGGCAACTCTTTTTGCCTCACTTTCAGGCCCTGGTTATGGCATCCCTAACTACAGATGTGAAAGAGAGAGCATGTCAGCTGCTGTACTTACAAGACCATCATGGGCAATATCTGAATGCATAGGGACACTGCTGGATCTTTACAAATTTCCACAGGTGAGAGAAGGTAATGGGATGAGACATAATATCAGTTCTGCTTGGTGACATTTCATCTGTCTGTGAGGGAAAGAGGGCAAGCTTGAGTAACTCTTCATGGATAGGGAAATAAAGCAAACATAGTTAACACATTTATATTTTTGTAGCTTAGAATAGAGAGAAGGGGAAGGAAGGGTGGAGCAGACACACCACTTTTTTTTCATTGTTCCTTATTAATAAATTTTCTACTCACTCCAAAGCTATACATAGACCCCCCCTCCTCCCTCCTCCCTTCTTCCTCCTCACACCCTTCAATCCTCTTTTCCAAGCCACCCCACATCCCACAAATCGAGGTTTCCCATGATGAGTCAGCAGAGCCCAGCACTGAGCCTAGGCAGGTCCAAGCCCCTTCCCACGGGACCAAAGCTGTGCAAGGTGTCAGACCACGGGCACCAGATTCCAGAAGCCTGCCCACGGACCAGGGACAGATCCCAATCACCCTGCTCTGGTGCCCCCAAATGGTTCAAGCCAAACAACTGTCTTCCATATTCAGAGGGCCTAGTCAAGTCCCACGGGGGCTCCACAGCTACCAGTCTGCAGTTCATGGGCTTCTTTCCACTAGTGTGCCTGGTCATCTCTGCACATCCTCCCATCATGATCTCCACATCCCTTGCCTGCAATATTTCTTCTCTCTCATCAATTGGATGCCTGAAGCTCAGCCTGGCACCTGGTCATGGATCTCTGTACCTGCCTCCACCTGTCACTGGACAAAGGCTCTATGATGACAGCTAGGTTATTTGCTAGGCTGATCATAAGAGTAGACTGGTCCAGGCACCCTCTGGATCACTGCCAGCAGACCAGTAGGGTCAACCCTGGACACACCACTATTAATCCTCTAAATATTGTCTGATTTATGTGGGATGTAAATCACACTGTAGTATCTGTGCATTAATTTAAAAATTTAACCTTGGTTCAGGGGGCTGAGCCTGCAAGTAGTTGAATGGAATTAGCCATAGAGCATTTGGATGATCCAGGAATACAGATAGAGGGACATCACAGAAAGGAGTAGTGTGGGACATGGAGTTTGGTTCTTTGTTTTGCTTTGGGACGAATGGAGAAACATGTAAATTGCTGGTTCTCCAGTCAAACAGGAAGGTCAGATGGATGCTTCTCAGTCTCTCTAATCAAACAGATTTTCAACATTACATCTGATTCTGAGTCTTTGTTGGTAAATAGAATGATAGAGTCTTAGATTAAACCTACATAGGGCAGCCACCTTGTACCCAGGCCAGAGGACTAGAAGCCCCCAAGACTGCAGCCTGAGTGGCTCCTGCAGCACTGACTGTGGGCTGTGGGGCTGAAGACAGTAATTAAAGTATCAGTAGATTCATGTGCAGCTGCTAAGACAACTGAAGAACATCACTGTATGTTCTTATAAAACCATAGGAAGACAGATTTGACCTCCCAAGCAAGATTATTTTAAATGCTTCAAACCATTGCTGTACAATTGAGTTGATTTTATGACAATGTTCTTCTTTCTGATTGTTTCTCCCTACAGCTTAGTTTTGGACCTTTTGATACCACCCTCAGTGAACAAGGACAGTTTTCTTCCCTCTACCAGGTGGCCCCCAAGGACACATATCTGACACTTGGCATTGTAGCATTGATGCTTCATTTCCACTGGAACTGGGTGGGGCTGTTCATCATAGATGATCACAAAGGTGCCCAGATTCTGTCAGATTTGAGAACTGAGCTGTAGAAAAATGGAGTCTGTATAGCATTTGTGGAAATGATCCTAGCCATCTGGGGTTCATTTCTGACCACTTCCTGGAAAAATCAGGTGAAAATCCTGGAATCATCAGCAAATGTGATTATTATTTATGGGGACACTGATTCTCTCTTAAGCTTAATAGTAAATATAAAGCAGAAGTTAGTCACATGGAAAGTCTGGGTCCTGAACTCACACTGGGATTATTCCAGATTTGATAACTTTTTCCTGTTAGATGCATTTCATGGGACCCTTATTTTTTCACAGCATAAGGAGGAGATCATTAATTTTACAGATTTTATCAAGACAGCCAATCCTTCCAAATACCCACAAGACATTTATCTTCATGTATTGTGGCACTCATTCTTCAATTGCTCCTTTTTGAGGAAAGATTGTAAAATTGTGGATAACTGTCTCCCTAATGCCTCCTTGGAATTCTTGCCAGGGAACATATTTGACATGACCATGAGTGAAGAGAGTAACAATGTTTATAAGACAGTGTATTCTGTGGCCCACAGTCTACATGAGATGACTCTCAATCAATTACAATTTCAAACTTATGGAAAAGGAAAAGAGATGTTATTCTTCCCATGGCAGGTAACAGAAATTCGGTCGTATTATAATATCAGCAACATGCCACTCTAAGGGTTTTTATAAATGCACTAAAATTAGACAATACATAGTTTAGATTATTTTGTCAAAATCTATGAGAGAGACAGTGAAAGGAGAAGTCTGTTTGTATTGATATGTAGTTGCATTGCAAAGGGTCATACAATATTTCCAAGGTAAAATTTTCAATACAATAAGTCCATTAAGGCCAGAGGTTTCATACAATAGAAAAGATACAGACAGGGAATTGTCCCAATGGACATAGATACTTCTAAAATTCTTATGTTACATAAATGAACACTCATAAAATCATTCATTTTACATAATGAAACCCTAAATATTTTCAAAACTTAATTGGATGTGATTAAAGTTTCTTTTTATTTTATGAACATTAGTGTTTTGACTACATGTATGTTTCAGTGAGGAGGTCAGGGGACCTGGAAATGGAGTTACAGACAGTTGTGAGCTACCATGTGGGTTCTGGTAATTGATCCCCAGTTCCTCTGTAAGAGCAGTTGGTGCTCTCAACTTCAGAGCTGTCTCTCCAGCCCAGGTATGACTATATTTGCAAAGAAGTTGGGAGTTTCCTCCATGCACTTATATGATTAAGGAGTGCTTGGTTCTAAGTTTTCTAATGGAACTGATTGGAATATTTTAGAGCCATAATGATGTTTCCATTATTCTTGGGTATAATTTGATTGATACATGTAGTACCTATATTAAAAGTACCCTCTTCTAAAGAACACATGTTGAATATGACATTCTCAATTTTTGGAATTTCCCAAAAGGTCTTGGGATAAGTGTAAAAGTAGGAACATTTTCTCCAAATGCTCCAGAAGGCCAGAAAATTTCCTTATCTTCTTACATGCTACAGTGGGCCACAGGATTAACAGAGGTGAGTTTCATCTTTCTTCACTATTTTGCCCTGTATGTAAATTTCAAAAAATATATTTCTGTGTGCCATGGCCCTTCACTGCCCACAGAGAACCCATTTATAGACACATAATGCCCACCAATATAAAGAGTTGTCTTCATATGTAATTTTTCTGGATGAATTGTTCATTTTTCAGTCTGGCCATTTATTTAATATAATATATACAGTACCTTTTTCAGGATGATTTCCATCATTATCACAGATAATCTGTCAAAAGATTTAGTTTGATCCCATCTTGAAAGTTTTCAGCCAATAGTCAGTTGGACTTTTGCTTCTAGGCCCCTGTCAAGACAGAAGAGCATGACAGGAATATGTAGATGCATTATTTGTTTGTTTGTTTGTTTGCAAACAGGCCACTTAACAAGCAGTATAGGAGGCTTTTCTTGGCTCACAGCTTGAGGGTATCTTCATTCACTGCAGAAATTTATGTTTTTAGGTGGTAGAGATATCTGTTCACATTGCATCAACAGTCAGGATGCAGAAATAGCTGAGTGCTTCTGTTATCATCCTTTCTTCCTTTATGTTCATTAGAGACCAGGGCCAATGACAATGGGTCACTTACTTTAGAAATGTTTATTCATCTCAAGTAACGTAATGTAGAAAACCTTTCACAACAGTTCTCCTAGATTGGTTTCCAGGTGGTTCTAAGATGAACCACTACCATTGAAAACCAGATGAACACTAACCATGGAAGAAAAATATTTGCCTTTTTATACAGGAGTCGAGAGACAGTAGGTTTGGTTTGTAGTCTCACCAACATATGATACCAAGATTCTAAATTCTTACTTTCATACCTCATCTCATAATCTTTTAACAATTTTCAAACAAAGTGATATTATTAGGGTCAAATTTTTACCACATGGACCTGTGAATGACACACTTTAGCAATAAAAACTTCAACTATCATCTTTTACAAATACTAACATAAATAAACTAACATTTCTATATTCAAAAACACTCTACTAGAGATTCCATAAAACATGGCCATTTGCTAACATTTATATTATTATTCTCAGATTCCTCAGTCTGTATTCAATGAGAGCTGTCATCCTGAATTCAGGAAAACCCACCAAGAGGGTGAGGCTTCCTGTCGCTTTGCCTGCAAGCAATGCCCAGAGAATGAGATTTCCAATGAGACAGGTACATGTCAATCATGCAGAAAACATCACAGCTTTCCACACCTGCAATATCCAAGCAAATGAAAAATATCTGTAAGTGAACTGCAGTCAGTTCACTTCAGTAAAGACAATCATTCTCCTCCCTTCCAAATGTTTGAAAACGACAGGTTGCAATATATTTTTCCCAATGTAATAACACACTTGTGACATTGAAATTCATATCAGCTTTGTGTTCTAGAATCATTGTGGACATGACTGTCTACAGAAAATCATTCTTCCCACACCAGTTTTGTATGATTCATTCTACCATGAATTTTGTCTTCGTTTCTTTTTTATTGCTATGAAGAGACACCAAAACCAAGCAACTTATAAAAGAAGACTGTTAGCACATGGTAGGCAGAGGCAGGCAGGTGGGTCTCTCTGTGAATTCGAGGCTAGCCTGGTCTACAAAGTGTGATCCAGGACAGGCTCCAAAACTACCGAGAAACACTGTCTCAAAAAACCAAAAGAAGAAGAAGAAGAAGAAGAAGAAGAAGAAGAAGAAGAAGAAGAAGAAGAAGAAGAAGAGGAGGAGGAGGAGGAGAGGAGGAGGAGGAGGAGGAGGAGGAGGAGGAGGAGGAGGAGGAGAGGAAGAGGAAGAGGAAGAGGACATTTAATTGGCTTACAATTTCAGACTGTTAAGTTTCCATGAGTTCCATTCTTCCCC